>NC_056729.1:1938235274-1938382774 GCF_019279795.1 Protopterus annectens | reverse complement strand
CGCTGCTTCGCAAGGGACGGCTTGCACCTGTCACCCCTGGGATTCCGGATATTGGCAAAGGCTCTTGCCACCCCATAGTGCCTTTTAGGCAAGGCTCAAATTCTAAACCTACCACCCTAGAACACAAAAAGGAAAAACTAAGGGTAATGCTGCTCAATGCCAGAAGTCTAAATCTCAAAATGCACGACTCGAGGCCCTTCTCAGTATGGAGAACATCGATGTCTGTGCTGTGACAGAAACCTGGTTCAAGGCTCCTGAGAGCACCCCGGCGCTTATCAGGTTTTACCTCATATCATGCTCCGGCCCCAAAATCTGGACAATACCAAGAAAGGAGGGGTATCCATATTCATCAAGCACACCCACACCTCAAGCCTCGTGGCAACGCACGATGCATCGCAGACCATCCAGGTGCAATTAACCATAGGCAAGACTGCTCCCCAAATTGTAGCATGTTACAGGCCACCTCACAAACTCAGGAACCTCACATGGCCTTCCTGAAAACACTAGAGGGGATAAATGTATCACCAAACACCATCATACTAGGTGACTTCAATTACCCTAATATAGACTGGGAACACTACTCAAGCCCAAACACCCTAGCCCAAAAGTTCCTGGAATTCATAAACTCAAATGCCATGGAACAACTAGTCACCATCCCCACAAGAGGAGATAACATACTTGATCTCATCATCACGAACATGGGAGCACAATGTTCAACACCGGAGGTGTACCCCTCACTGGTGAGATCAGACCACAAACTAATCTCGCTGGAGGTCCTCATCCCACCCCCACCTGAAATAAAAAAGACCACAGTAAAGAACTTCTCAAAAGCCGACTTCACACTTCTAAAGACTAGTGTGGTCTCCTTTAAGGCCCCCGAGCCTGGCGGAAAACATTACTCAAGCCGCTGAATCACTTACAAATGCCTTCTACCAGCACCTGCAGGACTGCATGGATAAGGCAATCCCAAGCAAAACAAAGACTCTTTGTACCAAAGGCAAGCATCCAGTCTGGTGGACCCCAGCCATAAACAAACTCTACAACAAAGGAGGAAGCTACTACAAGATAGAGCAAAATCCTTAAAAGGTAAGACACCCTTGATCACTATAAGTAAAACTAAGAGCTCTCATAAAATCATCCAAAGCAAATTTCGAGAGAAAAATAGCTAATGACTCAAAAGACAATCATAAGGCCTTCTTTAGCTATATTAGAAACCTGGGAGGAAACTCCCAGATATGCTCAGAGCTAGTTCAAAATGATGTGAAGATTACTGATCCTACAGACATTGCCAACATACTGGCTGACAGGTTCAGTGCAAACTTCTCCCTCCCAAAAGGAGAGATATCTATACCAAACGATTGCAGCCCCCAAACATCTCCAGCCCAAGTGAGAACTGCTCTCTCCAAAGCAAAAACACAGCATCCATGGGACCTGATGGTGTCCCCGGCTGTGTGCTCCATGAACTCAATGAGAATTAAACCCACAGCTAGGACAGCTGTTTAATCAAAGTCTTACCTCTGGATACGCACCAGGAGTGGCGACTGCAACTGTGGTACCACTTCACAAAGGCGGTGCCTCCACCGACCCTGGAAATTACCGGCCCATTAGCTTGACAAGCCTTATCTGCAAAGCCATGGAGAGGATCATAATGGACCTCATAAATAAAGACATAGGGAATTTGCAGACTTTGGATCCAACCCAGTTTGGCTTTGTCAAAGGCAGATCATGCCTTTTAAACTTGGTTGACTTTTTCAAACAGTCACCAAAGCCATTGATGAGGGAAAGGCAGTCCATACAGCCTACCTCGATCTGGCTAAGGCCTTCGATACAATACCCCATTCGGCTATCATTGAAAAACTCATCAGCTTAAATGTCAACCCATACATCACAAGATGGGTTGCAAACTGGCTGAGTGACAGAACCCACAGGGTCAGAGCTGCTGGCGCCATGTCAGACTCAAAGCCTGTCACAAGTGGTGTCCCACAGGGCTCAGTCCTGGGCCCACTCTTGTTTGGCATCTACTTTACCGAAGTACAAGCAAACACAGGAGGGTTATGGCTGACAAAGTTTGCAGATGACTGCAAACTCGGCGCCATAGTAGAAAACACATCTGACACAGATATCCTTCAGAGGGGTCTCACAGAAGCGGATAACTGGTGCCAGAGCCACGGCCTAAAGTTAAATGCCAAAAATGCATAGTCATACCCTTCGGGAAAAACAAGGTTACCCCTAGCTACCAAATAGGTGGCAATCCACTGAGCACAGAAGAAGTTATCAGGGACCTGGGGACCCAGGTTGATAGTAGTCTGTCATTCGACACCCATGTAGCTAAAGTAGTTAGGAAGACCTTCTACATTGCCCACCTTATCATGAAGGGATTCTCATCTAGATCAAGGGAGGTCATAGTCTCCCTTTACTCATCACTCATCAGACCAATGATTGAGTACAATGCCCCATTCGGAATGTATCTGACCCGACACTTGCAGCAGCTGGAGAGGCCACAAAAGTTCCTCACCAAAAGGATAAAGGGTCTCAAAAATCTGTCCTATGCTGCCCGACTGAAAGAACTCCAGCTCTATTCAGTCGCTTACCGCTTGCTCAGAGGTGACCTTTGCCTAACATACAAGGCCATGTCAAACTCAGATTTGATGAATATGCTTCACCTCAAAAAATCTAGATCCATCAGAGCCACAAGGGCGGGAGACTTAAACCTTGACACGGCTATTAATAGGACGTGCTGGAGGGATAGATTCATCACCCAAAGACTACCTATGCTGTGGAACAAAATCCCGGTACATGTGAGGCAGAGCACCTCGCTGGCCTTGTTCAAGAGAAATCTTGACCAATGGATGGGAGATCGCAGATATACCCCAGGGATTACCTCAGTGTCACTGCTCGACAGAGGCACAGAAAAATAATGGGTATAGTTCCCCATACTAAAGGGGTGGCCTAAGCCACAAAACGATGGGCTAGGCTTGTAAATGCCCTCGGGCAGATAGCCTAGTATGAACCTATGAACCTATGAACCTATATATATATATATATATATATATATATATATGTGTGCATATACACATACATTTTTTTTACAAGCATCTTGCTTGCAATCCAGAATGATGCAAGATTATGAAGGTAATTATTTTTATACATATGTGAGTCTGTGTGTGCATGTATGTGTGTATACATGTATATATATATATATATATATTTATATGTGTGTGGTGGGGGGGGTATTACATAGCTTCTCTTAGCTGTTCCTAATTGAACAGAAGGTATAGGTATATTATTACCCTGATATTTTATGTTCCTTATTATATGTGTTTTTTAGCAAGTCATTGAAGATCGCAGTTAATAAATAATGGCAGACATTTGAGCATGCACCTTGTAGAGTGTTTTTAGAATATTAGTAAGGATAGTGGTCAGTAAATAATGGCAGATGTTTGAACATGCTCCTTGCAGAGTGTTTGTAGCATATTAGTAAGGATAGTGGTTAGTAAATAATGGCAGACATTTGAGCATGCGCCTTGTAGAGTGTTTTTAGCATATTAGTAAGGATAGTGGTTAGCAAATAATGGCAGATGTTTGAACATGCTCCTTGTAGAGTCTTTTTAGCATATTAGTAAGGATAGTAGTTAGTAAACAATGGGCGGCCATGGTGGTGCAGCGGTTAGCGTTGTCGCCTCATAGCAAGAGGTTCCCTGGTTCGATCCTCGGCTGGGGTGCCTTCTGTGTGGAGTCTGCATGTCCTCCCTGTGGTCGCATGGGTTTCCACCGGGGGCTCTGGTTTCCTCCCACATCCCAAAGACATGCTGTAGGCAGACTGGACACTCTAAATTGGCCCTAGGTGTAAGTGTGTGTGTGTGTGTGTGTGTGTGTGTGTGTGTGTGTGCCTCGTGTGGAAGGTTGGGCGCCGGGCTGGCAACTCGACACTATAAAACTCCACTGCCAATCATGAGTGGACATGTGATCTGCTGTGGCGACCCCTAACCGGGAAAAGCTGAAAGAAGAAGTGGTTAGTAAATAATGGCAGACATTTGAGCATGCTCCTTGAAGAGTGTAGCATATTAGTAAGGATAGTGGTTAGTAAATAAGGGCAGACATTTGAGCATGCTCCTTGTAGAGTGTTTGTAGCATATTAGTAAGGATAGTGGTTAGTAAATAATGGCAGATGTTTGTGCATGCGCCTTGTAGAGTGTTTTTAGCATATTAGTAAGGATAGTGGTTAGTAAATAATGGCAGACATTTGAGTTTCAGACTTAGTATTATTCAGAAAAAATATGTCAATGCCAAGCAAGTTATTTTATAAACTTTCTAAACACATACGGGTATATTTCCTACTGATTCTGGTCTTTTGCCCCCCCCCCTATTTTTCTCCCTGATTCTAGAGCTCAGAGGTGAGAACAATGTGTGTGTGTGTGTGTGTGTGTGTGTGTGTGTGTATATGTGTGTGTGTGTGTGAATGGGGAAGAGGACTGCAGTGGGATGCAGACTTTATTCTAAAAGAATGAGCTTAGAAGATACATTTGCGTAGTTACGAATTTGTTCATTCATCTGATCCCGGTCACACTTCTGAGGTGTGCAGTTACAATTATACCAGTTACTATAATAGATGGTTACATTTGTTTGTGTGTGTGTGTGTGTGTGTGTGTGTGTGTGTGTGTGTGTGTGTGTGTGTGTGTGTGTGTGTGTGTAGAATATATATATATACACACACACTAACACATATATGTACATACATGAATCTATGCATGTATGTATGGAGGATATATGTATGTGAAGGGGACATACGTGTTCCCAGCTGTTCCTGTTTTTAACAGAATGTCTCAGAATTTGCATTATATTTTGATTTATTCATCATAATGTTTGTGCTTTTTCTTTTTTTATCAAATAATTTTTTATTTTCCAAATAATATAATGTTTAACAATACAATCATCAATAAACAAGTATTATAAACCTTTATATACACTATGTACAATTGACCTGAACAAAAGAGGGAAAAAAAATTAATAAAATATCTTTGAGTGTAAGAATTAGTATTAGGAAAAAGCAGAATAATGCAATGCCTGCTCTGCAACATTTTAAGTATGAGGGCACACATATGACTGTACATTCTCAGCTCACTACTATCCCTGAGCTTGGACCTTTGTCTTCCATAGTTTGTTTAGCTTTCTACTTTTTTTCATGAACTAAAAGGTTGAGGTGTCGGGGGCTGGCTAACGCAACACCTTACACACTGTATTCTGGCAGCAGTTAACAGAGGATGCATTCCTGTGTGGCAGTTACTTATTATGTATTCATTTTGCCTTGATGAAAGTTTGGAGGTATATCTTCAAAGTCATGTAAGTGGTTGTAATTGATGCATATGGAGGTTGTCTGGGATGAAAAATAACTTTGTGTGTGGGGAAGAGACTGCAGTATGCAAAAAGTAATAAGTTAGCCGTAATTTTTCTCAACATTAACATTTTACAGAATAAGTGACTGTGATGGGCAGATTGACTGCAATAACAAACTGATCACTGGGACAGTGGTGCAGTGCATAGCTCTCAACCAGTTGGGGAAAATTTCAACAGAATCAAGGACAAATCCATAAATAATCAGTGACAATAGGGGACACTTAAAATACTAACACTATTAACTTGAAACATAGAATAAGAGAATGTGAATTAATATACATTTTTTGAACTAAAAATAGTCTTTTTGTTGTGTCTTTCGGCTTTTCCCGGTTAGGGGTCGCCACAGCGGAACTCCGGTCCGCTAATGATTGTCAGCAGATTTTTACCTGCTGGCTTGCCGGGTCTAACGCACAACCTTCAATGAAGGAATGCCCATTCACGCATGTCGCCACACAGAAGATGCTCTAACTGAGAATCGAATGGGCAACGTCTGTGAGGTGACAACGCTACTGCAGCACCACCACCGCAGTTAAATATTACTCTAATTACTATCATTATTTATTAAGTGCAATTAAGCACATTTTCTCCTAAAGTCACCAGTTTTAAGATGGACAGACCTAAAATGTGAGTCAAAATAAGGGGTGGCCCTGAGTAGTGAGTAGTTGTCATCTCACAGTGCTTGGTTCTCTGGCTGAGTTTTGGCTTGGTTTCTTTCTGTGATTACTCTGAATATTCTCCCTCTCTTAGTGTAGCTTTTATCCAGATGGCGTAGCTTCTTTCCGCACATCCACAGTTATATAACATATGCATCTGGCTACTTGCACTTTTACTTTTATCCCAGTCTTGTCACTAGGGCTGACTATTTATCTTTTTTTTTTTTTTTTGGTGAATTAAAGAGACAGGAACTATTTCTTAACAGGATTTATTGATCCTTGCAAGCATTTGATCTCTTGGTTTATTGGGGAGTACTCTTTTGTTCACTTTGAACATTTAGCTTTACATACAATTAAATTTTGTTTTTAAAAGAAAGAATAAGACTGATTTTTTTTTCCTTATTAATATTTATTCAGTCCATTAGTGCATCAAAATGTTGTGTTGCACCTTATAATGTAAAAGCGTATGATTTCTGGGCCTGGCTGTGTTCAGTTCCTTCCTCTACAGTTAAGATGTGTTAAAAATTTTGAAGAAAAAAAAACAAGAAAGAAAGAACAAAAGAGAGAATCCACCTGGATGATGTAGGGACAGGTTGGGGAAAAAAAACAGATAAGGGCATTGAGGAGGTGCAGGTGGGACTACTATGCATCAGGACACCCATGGAGTCCTTTTAATACTATTGCATGTCACCTACGGCTGACCTTTTTGGCAGTAGTAGGATATCTGAGGTGAATATAGTCAATGGAGTGGCCATAAAAATAAGTACTGTGGCAGTCTATGGATGAAAGTAATAACCCCTTCTGGTGTTTGATCACAGGTAATGGTCACTGACCCACCATAACACAGACCCACTGCATTACTATTTGCCCGAACAATTCATTTGCTTACTGCAGCCCCCCTTTCTTTGAAATCAGCAGCCACCACTGGTAGGAGGCCAAGAAGAATACCTGCTTTGAGCAGCTCTGGGCAGCACAGCTGTTAATTTATGCCTCTATAATGATATGGTATTGATGAACACTTTTAAAATGCATGGGTCTGTGTAAGGAAATAAGGCAAAACAAGGTGGCAGAGCATTTCAGCAATGCATTTGGAATGCAAAGTGATGTGCAATCACCTGTATTAATGACTAGTGAAATCCAGGTGTATATGCAAGTGATTAGCAGAGATACATTTGGGGATTCTGCAGCTTCAGTAAGTATGCATAAGCAACAGGTTATTATTGCCACTAGTAGCAAATATGCATAAGCAACAGGTTATTATTGCCACTAGTAGCCATGGTGGAGCATGTCATCACCCTCACAGGTGTAGTGTCATTCAACTGTACTTAAAACTTCATGGCCTTCATGACACTTACATTTTAGAATGGTACATCGTGTATAGGGGCACACTATAAAAGCTGGTTGACATGTATCAGCCTCATCTGTAGGTTAGTAAGAGTCATGGAATACCTACCACAGTGGATACAAAGTTAGGTGTGGTTTTACATATACTAGCTACAGGAACCATTAGGTGACCAACAGGGGATGCAGTGAGGGTATCCTGGGCATCTTCTTTAAGAATACTCCATTTGTTTCTCAATGCCATGCTACAGTACATAGGGCAGCATATGTAATTCCACAGAGGAGATAGATAAATCCATGGGGGGTTTCCTTGATATAGCCCATTTCCTTGTGGTGCTGGAAACCACAGACTGCACTTAAATTAAATTAAAGGCACAACCCATTAAGCTCAGAAGAAGGTGTTTAAACAGTAAAGGTTATCACTCCATTGACTGCCAGGTGGTCTATAATGCACAGGGCATTATCTACAAGCTGTTTTCACTCAATCCAAACAGCTACCATGACACCCACATGTGGTGCACATGTAACATTTATCAGGGGTGTATCTGGTTGATGACACCTACCTGAAATCTCCAGACTGTTACAGACAATGCATACAACTATACCTTGTCACAAATGTGGATCATAGTGTAGTGTATGCGCATGGATATATCTTATGGCACCATGCAATATTTCTCTGACATGTGCTAAGATATTCTCAATGTGTGCACTGGTACACAACATGATAATGATGATACAGCTGCAGCAAAGAAGCTGTAAGCAAGAGAAACACCTCCCACTGTAGCAGTCAGTGGAAAGTGACACAGATGATGAGTCAATTCAGGACTCAGTGGCAAGAGATGAGTATGCTAGTTAGAGGCAAGTGTAGTATGCCATGGTTCTGGTAAAGACTCAGTGGCTAACATGTAGCTTTGGCCCATAGTAAAGCATATACACAACAGTAATTTGCGATGCATGCAAAACCAGCACTATAT
Organism: Protopterus annectens; assembly: GCF_019279795.1. Classification (NCBI taxonomy): domain Eukaryota; kingdom Metazoa; phylum Chordata; order Ceratodontiformes; family Protopteridae; genus Protopterus; species Protopterus annectens. The sequence continues at coordinate 1,938,374,412 of NC_056729.1, read as the reverse complement.
TGTACTTACCTATGCATGGACAGGACACAATGTGCATCAGATGTAAGCATCTCTGGTAAGAGTACAAATTACAGGGTACATTTATTATTATCTGTACAGGCAGAAGAGGGAACATGAGTGTGCTATGCCTTCCACAGGGAAATGTGTGAGTACTGCAGAAAATAAAAATAATGGAGTGCATTATCTGTCAGAGGTGGGGCTGGATGGGATTATTTTAAAATGTTTTGGGAAGGATAACTGCCATGGTTTTGTGTGCAGGGGTACAGGGAACTGTAGTGGTGTGTGTGTGTGAGTGCGGAGCAGGATGTGGGGGGTATATGCTGGGACACGGCCTTAGCTGTAGTTGCAGCACTGCAGCTCAAGCTAACAGACATGTCAAGGGCATGTGCAGAAGATTTGCGGGCATCCCATATTTGCCCCTGCCCACATAAGCTACCTCTTTCAGGAGTGTCACAGGTAGTAACATGTCCTTGTCCAGAGTTTAGACTTCTATATGACTGTCAGAGATGTTCTGTACCAGACATCCACTACAAGACATGGTACAAGTACTATTGCCTTTGGAACATCCTATCCTGCCTCTATATTCATCGACTCCTGATGTTTCTGTGGAAGTGGTGGTGCTGAAAGATGCTGACCTTGACCTTCCACATCCTTGAAGGCCACCTTCAATAGAGGAAAAGATGGAGCATCACCATGAAACACTGCTGCCATGTGCCTCAAGACCAGAAGAGGACCTGCTATTCACCAGGAGGCAATCAATCCAGTCAAAAATGTCACAGCTTCATTCCCATAAGTCATCCTGCACACCTGCAATACTTGTATCATCTCTGCAAAGGGTTAGGTGTTGCTAGCATGTGCCTTCTTGATGGCCCTGCACATTCACTGGGTTGCAATTAGTTTTGGTCAACCACATACCCTGTGGTGCTTTCAAAAGACTTTGATGGTTGGGCCATTAGAGAAACACAGTGTTCTGATTTCATGTGTCCACATCAACCTGTCTTTCACAAGTGTGTGTGTGTGTATTGGATGGTGTCCACAGGAACAGAGGCTGTGTCCTTGGCCTAGGTAGGAAATCTGCTCTACACACTTCCTGTCTCCAAAACTGACCCTGTATTCGTTGACCAAGCCACTTATTCATCACGATTATAGTTAGACTCAGACCCCTCTCTCTAGCATCAAACGGAGGAACCCCTGTGGTGGTTGAGCTTGACAGAGCATCACCACTAAAGACACTAACGCATAGAGTAGAGGAATAAGTATAACCCATCACCTCCAGATGAGAGCACACTTCAGGAAGGTCTAATACAGGAAAACACATGGTGCCAAAGCCATGGCTTGAAGTTCAATACCAAGAAATGCATTATAGTACCTTACGGGATGTCTGCTACCCTGGGTAACTACATTATCAATAAAACATCCATAAAAGTTGATTCACTAGTCTGGGATATAGGAACTCATGTAAATAGTGACCTAACCTTTGACCAAGATGTGTCCAAGGTAGTAAGAAATCCTTTTATGTTTCTCAACTTATAAGCAAGTGAATGACATCTAGGTCCAGAGATGTCATGATTCCAAGATACTTGGCCCTCATTAAGTCCATCTTTGTGTAGAATGCCCCATTAAGTATTTACTTGACCAGACACATGCACCAACTGGAACATCCACAGAGGTGCCTTACAAAAAGAATAGAGGGAGTAGGCACAATGTCTTACACTGATCACCTCAAAGCCCTGTCTCTTTACATGGTATCATGTAGACTTCTGAGAGGTGATCTTTGCCTGGCATACAGGGCATTCCTGGACCCTGTCATGATGAATCTTTTGCACATCTGGAAGACAAACAGCAATAGAACTACTAGATTAAAATACCTAAATTTTGCTTGCAAAATAAATAGGACATTTTGGACAGGCAGATATGTTTCTCAGAGAATTCCCATTGTCTGGAGTAGGCTCCCCAACCACGTGAAGCAGACTACCTCCCTGTCCTTGTTTATGTGCAACTTGGACCAGTGGATGGGTGACCAGAAATTCACCCAAAATCTGGCTCGTATGTCTTTATGTCATAGAGGCTGTGAAGCTGCCAGCCCAACTAGTTAGAACTTTGTAAATAATTCTATGTCATTGTAAATATTAATATGATCAATAGGCTTGTCTTACAAATGTAAGTAAACTGTATGTTATGTGCTGAGCTTCAAAAATGTAACCATGGTGTGGTCTGCTGGAGAACAGCAGAACTGTATATGGACTATATGCCTATGCAAATGTATATTTTCATGGTAGAATTTGGAACATACAGAGTTAACTTCCAAAACTGTAAGAAAATAAGTTGACAAGTAAAGAGTTTTAAGACTGAGTTTTGCACAGCAAAAAGACAGAATGCCTGCAGCTAGAAATTCTTTCTATTGTCTGAAAAAAAAATAATTACAGATTTCAAGAGTAAAAGTATTTAACTGGTTCTATGCCTTCCAGTTCCAGGCAACTTCTTAGGGATAAGTATTTTTGACACAGATGTGTTAATTTTAAAGCTTCTGTTAGCCTGGGAACTAAAGGCAGAAGTGACAAGAATGATGTAAAATGAGATAACCCAGCAGAAATGTTTGATAGTAATTTAGGACCTATATCAGAGAGTGAGTGCATTTTGTATCCTGTCTTGGATCTGAACACATCTATCTTCAGCACTTCTCATCTGCATTTGCCTGGCTCTGTAAGTAAGATTTAGGTATAGTATTTCCCTTAGAGATAGATAGGAAATAGTAAGATCAGTATAGGTGTTTTCTGTATTTATGTGAGACTGTCCTGCAATAGTGTTTTAAAATATTTCATGTGATTCTGAACTGTGTTGAGTTATTGAGTACTGCCTTGTGCTTTTATTATTTATTATTAAATATATTTAAACCTTTTAATTGTGGCTGGTTTGTTTAGATATATTTAGGCTGTTAGATGCCTTGCAGATGTATTTGGTGACACTGTGTAGGACACTCTTAAATAGCCTTAGTCTTGGTCACACTTACCATTTGGATAATAGTAAGATTACACAGTAGAATTGTTCACCCTTTGTAAGGGTCTTACAGTAGCTGATAAAGAGGTAGTTGGTGGCAGCGATAACTAACTTTAAGTCTAGGCAGAAGGGGGCATAGCTAGTAAACCTGTGTCAGCCTTCCCCAGGCGTGTCTCTGTGTTTGTATATAAATCTCAAAGTGTGTGTGTGTGTGTGTGTGTGTGTGTGTGTGTGTGTGTGTGTGTGTGTGTGTGTGTGTGTGTGTGTGTGTGTGTGTTTGTGTGAGATCTATTTGGGCAGGGACATGAAGCAGTGGTTGGACAGAGAGGGTGCTGAAGGTTTTGGATATTGACCACTCAGCTGAGATCTTAACCCTATAGCTATGCCAGTGGGGAGTCTTATTGGGGATCTGGAGAGAGGGAGAAACCAGCCCCAGACTGAATGTGCTCTTTGTGTGCTCTTAAGGTAAATTATACATTACTGTGTGTGTACTTGTCATTCTCCCAATATGCACATTCCTCACTGGTGCTAGTGGTGAGCATTGTGGCTCCTTGATTAGTATGCCAGTACAGGGGCATCACATATTAATTGTTTGGCAGTGGTGGGATAGCCACATCAAATAATAATTGGTAGCGGTGAGATAGCCACATCACATATTAATTGGCTTATACTGGTGTGGATATTGAATGCCTGTAGCTTGTGTACAGTGATGACTGAAGGTGTGTGTACTCTAAATCAGCCACACAGTGAACAGTCATAGTTCATATTACAATTTTTTTATTTCTTTTGTTAGCTTAGTTAGTCAGGGAGAGCAGGCAAGCATGTCAGCAGAGGAGTATAGCAAGCTGACAAGGAGCCAGTAGGCTGAGATGTGCCCGGCTAAAGGACTGATACATGCCAGCCTGACTAAAGTGACTTGATTGAAGGTTTAGTCACAGATGCATCACAGAATAGCAACCAGGAGGACAATCAGACTGGCCATGGAGATGTACAACTATCAGAAAATGGACAGCTCAACTTTTCCACTGAGGACTTAAAAATCCATCTGGAGTTAAAGAGACTTGAGTTGGAGGCCAAGGATTTTAAAATAGAAGTAGCAGAGAGACTGAGGAAAATGAGAAACTGCTCCAACTGGAAGCTGAGGAGAAGGAGAGGCAGAGGCAACATGAAAAGGAGATGCCGACTCTTCACCAGAGTAATGGAGGTAATGGGGAAGGGAGTAACCAAACTCCAGAAGCAACAAAGGCCAATAGATTTCTTCCACAGTTTACAGAGGGTGATACTTTTGATAGTTTCATTCCTATGTTTGAGAGGGTATGTAAATAGTATGATGTTGACCAAAGGCTCTGGGTACGGTTCCTGACCCCCATACTCCATGGTAAAGCTGTAACTGTAAAGTCCAGCTGTCTGATACTGACTGTTTAAATTATAATGCTGTAAAGAACTGTTCGCTAGAACTTTTTAAGTTAACACCTGAAGCTTATAGGAAAAAGTTTTGTGAGCATAGACTTAAGGCAGATGAAAGTGTGTGTGAATATGCTGCTGAACTAAGCACTTATTTTCATAGGTGGGTGAGTGGATGTCAGGTCACCACTTTTGAAGGGCTGTCAGACCTTGGTGAGGGAACAAGCCCTTAGCACTTTGCCTGAGGACATGAGAATCTGGTTAGCTGACAGACAATACCTTACTGTAGATGAGTTGGGGATGAATGAAGACCTATACCTAGCAAGCAGGGCATCACTGCACAGGAAAGGGACACCCAGTGCTGCACATGGGTCTAAGTGAACCCATGGTGGGCAGCCCAGACTGCCCCAACAGAGTCTGTCAGTAGCAGGGGGGGAGATACTAGTCCAGCTACACGTCCAGGACCTAGGGTTAAATATTTTAAATGCAACCAGTGGGGCCATGTAGCATACAGAAGTCCACAGAGGCAAGGTGGCAAACAAAAGGTGGGAGAGCCAGTAAATGTGAATGGCAAAATGCCAAATGTAGGTTGTCTCGAGACAACAAGGGTAACAAACTACCATCCTGCAGCTGTCATGACAGGGAATGAGTTTGGTAAGGCAGTACCATGTGTTCATGCAGTTACATGTAGTCAGGCTTGGAGATAAGCATGTGGTGAGCGTGACCACAGAAAAAAGGGGGTTAAAAAAGGGGCTTAAAAAAGGAAAAAAAATTACAAGATGACTCCACCATCATTATAAGGCCAGCAGACAAGGGTGGTAGGATTGTTGTTATGGATACTTCGCATTATAACACAACCATGGAAATGATGTTGCTTGATAAGTTTTATGAAGTGATTACAGTGGATGATGTTAATGACATTATTAGGTATGTTGGCTATACACTTTTGGATATTTTTAAGAGTAATTTAATAGGGAAGGAGTTATATGAATACCTTTGCATCAGGGCGCCTGTTATTCCTGTGATACATGGGCTATTCAAGATACATAAAGACCCTAAAGACCCACCCATGAGACCAATTGTTTCTGGTCGTGGGTGGGTAACTGAGCATCTATCTGTCTTTATAGAAAAACATTTAAGGCAAGTTTTGAATAATAATACTTTGTATTACGAGACTCTAAGCAGTTCTTAATAGACCTCTATGAATGTATTAAACAACAAGGAACTGTTGCGAACTGTATATTTGTAACCTTTGATGTGCAGTCCCTTTTTACAGTTATACCGAATGGGCTAGGACTTACCTATGTTTCAGAATATTTAAAGGAGCATAGTGACTACTTGGATGTTAAGATTGACTTGATAACACACTTTCTAGAACTGGTTCTTGAAAATAACTTATTTATGTTCAGAGATGTTATTTACAGGCAATGTGATGGCATAGCCATGGGCACACCTTGTGCGAACAGCTACGCTAACATATTTCTAGCCCATTGGGAGGAACATGTGTTGTTTTGTCAAACAATGTTCAGGGAGCATGTAGTATTTTATCGGTGGTTTGTGGATGACCTTTTGTTTTATGGAAAGGGACATTGGCACAGTTGCAATCTATGTATACAATGATGAACAATCTAACCACCTTCCTCAAGTTTACTATGCATTTCTCTGAGCATAAGATTGAATTTTTGGATCTGTTTGTTGAAAGGTTACCAGATGATATTATCAACACAGGGGTTTTTAAGACCTGTCACTATAACTCATTACTTATGAGAACGAGCATGCATCCACCGTTCATATTTAGGAATATTATGAAAGGACAGGCAATTAGGGCCTCAAGGTTAAACCCTATGGATATAGGGTTTACCAATGAATTAGATAACCTGACAAGGAGGTTAACAGAAAGGGGGTATAATGTGAACGAGGTCAACCACCATCTGGATGAAGTACACAATCTACGTTTGACTGTAGCCAGTCCTTATTTTGGACCCATATATCCTAGTGTTGCTGGGGATAAAAAGATTGATCGTTGTGTTAAGTTCTCCACAACTTTTTCATCAGATCAGTTTGAAATCAAGGAGATTGTCAGTAAGTTTTGGGGTGTCCTGCAGGTCGATGATGACCTTAGGCAGATAGTAGGTGAAGCTCCACGTTTTCTTTTTAGGAATAAGAACAACTTGAAAAGGATGTTGTGCTATCCAAGACATGATAGACATCCTAAAAAGGTAGGATGTACCAGACCCTGTGGTCACTGCAACTTTTGCCCTTTTATAGACAGCAATGTGGAGTTTTTTCATCCTGATTTGTGAAGAGTTTTTTATACTAAAGTGGAGGCGAATTGTATGACCGTATATGTCGTCTATTTGGCAGTGTGTCAGTTGTGTTCCTCTTTCTACGTGGGTAAGACCAACCACCCACTCAGAGATAGGATGAGAGAGCATAATTACCACATTAGGAAGGGTACGTTGCATAATGCTTTAGCTAAACACGTGGTCATGCATGGTCATGACCACAAGTTTTTTTTAGAGTGTTAGAGATCATCACCCCAAATCAGAGGGGTGGTGATGTTAGGATATACACTGAAGGAAAAGAGAGTGACTGGATAACACTTTTAAGGGCTGATAGGGGACTGGGTTTAAATGAAAGGGCATCCATAAAACCTAGCCTAAGGCAGCGCAGGCATGTAAAGTGACTATTTGTAATTACTTATATGCGTATGCCTACATTATGTCCTTATGTCTCAAAGTTTTTTTATTTATATATAAAATTTTTTCATGTATTAGTTTATGTGTTTTGGAAAATCTTTTATATATTCTATGGAGTGTTTAAAGTCATTTTACGAATGTTTTAAGTTATTTTATGCATTTATATTCTTGTAGTGAGCTTTTTTTCTGTTCTTTTTCTGTTCTTTGCAGTTTGCTATGCCTTTAAATAGAGGTTTGTGTTGGATCATCTTCTTGATAGGTTAATTATTTAATTGTCTCAGTGTGCTTTTAATATATAACTAGTTTGTGTTAGGAGGTTTGTTTCATGGATCTGAAGAAGCTGATACAGTGAAAGCGCTTATCCGTTTGTTCTTGTCTGCAATAAACTACGTGGATTTTACATCTTGGATTGTTATCTTCTGTTATTTTCTCACTCTCACTCCTGCTCAGTACTTTGTTGTTTTACAAAATTTTTTATATTTCTCTGAGCAGGGGCGTTTACCTGTGAAGCAGCAATTTGCCAGACTTTTTTATTTGTCCTGCAATAGTGTTTTAAAATATTTCATGTGATTCTGAACTGTGTTGAGTTATTGAGTACTGTCTTGTGCTTTTATTATTTATTATTAAATATATTTAAACCTTTTAATTGTGGCTGGTTTGTTTAGATATATTTAGGCTGTTAGATGACCTGCATATGTATTTGGTGACACTGTGCAGGACACTCTTAAATAGCCTTAGTCTTGGTCACACTTAAAATTTGGATAATAGTAAGATTACACAGTAGAATTGTTCATCCTTTGTAAGGGCCTTATAGTAGCTGATAAAGAGCTAGTTGGTGGCAGTGATAACTAACTTTTAGTCTAGGCAGAAGAGGGCATAGCTAGTAAACCTGTGTCAGCCTTCCCCAGGCATGTCTGTGTTTGTATATAAATCTCAAAGTGTGTGTGTGTGTGTGTGTGTGTGTGTGTGTGTGTGTGTGTGTGTGTGTGTGTGTGTGTGTGTGTGTGTGTGTGTGTGAGTGATCTACTTGGGCAGGGACATGAAGCAGTGGTTGGACAGAGAGGGTGCTGGAGGTTTTGGATTAACCACTCAGCTGAGATCTTAACCCTATAGCTATGCCAGTGGAGAGTCTTATTGGGGATCTGGAGAGAGAGAGGGAGAAACCAGCCCCAGACTGACTGTGCTCTTTGTGTGCTCTTAAGGTAAATTATACATTACTGTGTGTGCACTTGTCATTCTCCCAATGTGCACATTCCTCACTGGTGCTAGTGGTGAGCATTGTGGCTCCTTGATTAGTATGCCAGTACAGGGGCATCACATATTAATTGTTTGGCAGTGGTGGGATAGCCACATCAAATAATAATTGGTAGTGGTGAGATAGCCACATCACATATTAATTGGCTTATAGTGATGTGGATATTGAATGCCTGCAGCTTGTGTACAGTGATGACTGAAGATGTTTGTACTCTAAATCAGCCACACAGTGAACAGTCATAGTTCATATTACAATTTCTTTATTTCTTTTGTTAGCTTAGTTAGTCAGGGAGAGCAGGCAAGCATGTCAGCAGAGGAGTATGGCAAGCTGACAAGGAGCCAGTAGGCTGAGATGTGCCCGGCTAAAGGACTGGTACATGCCAGCCTGACTAAAGTGACTTGATTGAAGGTTTAGTCACAGATGCATTAGAGAATAGCAACCAGGAGGACAATCAGACTGGCTGTGGAGATGTACAACTATCAGAAAATGGACAGCTCAACCTTTCCACCGAGGACTTAAAAATCCATCTGGAGTTAAAGAGACTTGAGTTGGAGGCCAAGGATTTTAAAATAGAAGTAGCAGAGAGACTGAGGGATATAGAGACTGAGGAAAATGAGAAACTGCTCCAACTGGAAGCTGAGGAGAAGGAGAGGCAGAGGCAACATGAAAAGGAGATGCTGACTCTTCTCCAGAGTAATGGAGGTAATGGGGAAGGGAGTAACCAAACTTCAGAAGCAACAAAGGTCAATAGATTTCTTCCACAATTTACAGAGGGCGATACTTTTGATAGTTTCATTCCTATGTTTGAGAGGGTATGTAAACAGTATAATGTTGACCAAGGGCTCTGGGTACAGTTCCTGACCCCCATACTTCATGGTAAAGCTGTAACTGTAAAGTCCAGCTGTCTGATACTGACTGTTTAAATTATATTGCTGTAAAGAACTGTTTGCTAGAATTTTTTAAGTTAACACCTGAAGCTTATAGGAAAACATTTTGTGAGCATAGACGCAAAGCAGATGAAAGTGTGTGTGAATATGCTGCTGAACTTAGCACTTATTTTCATAGGTGGGTGAGTGGACATCAGGTCACCACTTTTGAAGGGCTGGCAGACCTTGGTGAGGGAACAAGCCCTTAGCACTTTGCCTGAGGACATGAGAATCTGGTTAGCTGACAGACAATACCTTACTGTAGATGAGTTGGGGATGAATGAAGACCTATACCTAGCAAGCAGGGCATCACTGCACAGGAAAGGGACACCCAGTGCTGCACATGGGTCTAAGTGAACCCATGGTGGGCAGCCCAGACTGCCCCAACAGAGTCTGTCAGTAGCAGGGGGGAGATACTAGTCCAGCTACACGTCCAGGACCTAGGGTTAAATATTTTAAATGCAACCAGTGGGGCCATGTAGCATACAGAAGTCCACAGAGGCAAGGTGGCAAACAAAAGGTGGGAGAGCCAGTAAATGTGAATGGCAAAATGCCAAAAGTAGGTTGTCTCGAGACAACAAGGGTAACAAACTACCATCCTGCAGCTGTCATGACAGGGAATGAGTTTGGTAAGGCAGTACCATGTGTTCATGCAGTTACATGTAGTCAGGCTTGGAGATAAGCATGTGGGTCTGGTAGCCTGGGGGTGACCCAGACAGACCGCACACTTGCAACCAGGACTGGTGAGGTGGTTACTTCAGGGAGGGAGCTATTCTGTAGCAGTGAGACTTCGGGTGCACTACAGCTGCTTTTGAGTACTGATGTTTCCTTGGATAAAGTGACTGCAAGGGCAGAGGTGAGCAGTAGTACCCAGGCTGACAGTGAGGCACCGCTGTCAGACAATACCAGACTTCCTGTGGAAGGGGAGCTGGGAAGGGTTACAATGAGAGAGAGAGAGCTGAGACAGGCATAGCTCTCAGACCCTTCATTACAAGGCCTGAGGGAGTTAGCTAGTGAAGCACCTAATTCTCAAGGGAAGGGGGAATCTGTATACTGGGACAAAAGGTTACTGTACAGAGAGAGGACACCTGAGAGAGGGCTAGAGGGTGAGAGACTACAGCAGTTGGTAGTGACAGAGCCTACCATCTGGCACTTCTAGCCATAGCCTATGATATTCCCTTTGCAGATCATATGGACATAACATGTACAAAGAGATGTATTATGCAGAACTTCAATTGGCCTGGGATTTCCAGAGATGTAACAGGGTACGGCAGGACATGTGATCAGTGCCAAAAGTTAGGCTAGGCAGGAGACAAGGTGAAAGCTCCTTTGATGCCTTTGCCTGTGATTGAGGAGCCATTTCAGAGGGTAGTGATGGATATTGTGGGGCCTCTTGAGTACCCCAAGTTCCACAGGGATAAATTATATCCTAGTGGTAGTAGATTATGCTCTCAGATACCATGAGGCAGTGGCTCTGTCCTCCACTGAGGTAGAACATGTGGCAAATTGTTAGAGATTTTCAGCTGGGTAGGTTTTCCAAAAGAAATAATGAATGACAGAGGTGCCAATTTCATGTTAGACCTGTTGGCTTGTCCGTGGAAGTGCTGTTGGATGAAGCACCTAAATACCACCCCCTACCATTCTCAGACTAATGGTCTCTTTGAGAGGTTAAACTCTACACTCAAGGCCATGCTATGGGCATTTGCAGAGCAGTTTAAGAGGGACTGGGACAAACATTTGCCCCATCTTTTGTTTACTTAGAGAGAGGTTCCCCTGGAATCCACAGGTTTTTCACCCACTGAGATGTATGGGCATAGGGTGAGGGAACCTCTAGATTTAATTTGAGATGAGTGGGAGGGTGAGTGTGAATCCCACAAGGGGTCTGTTGTGGCATATGTCATAAACCTCAAGACAAGGTTCAGGGAACTCTTGGGCTTGACCCAGGAGATACTGGCAGAAGCCCAAAAGCAGAAAAAGATCTTGTATGACAAGAATGCTCAAGCTAGAGAGTATGTTGTAGGGCAGCAGGTAATGGCTGTCATTCCTGTCAGACACAACAAGCTCCAGGCAGCTTGGGTGGGACCCTACAAGGTGGTAAGGAAGGTCAGTGATGTTAACTACATGGTAGAACTGCTAGGCAGGAGACGGGCACAAACTGTACCATGTTAACATGATGAAACCTTACCATGATATGGAAGCCCTTGTGCTGAGTATTTGCACTGGATTGCAGGAGGAGTCTAAGGGAGATATGCTGACTGATCTCCTCAGTTAGGATTGGACTGACACCTCAGTGGAGGGGGTAGCAATGTCCCAGCAGTTATCCCCTACCCAAGTTCGAGAAATCCGAGCAGTGTTATAGGAGTATGGGGACATGTTCACTGAGAAACCAGGGTGCGGTCACCTGTTGCAGCACCATGTGGATACTGGACCCCAAAGGCCTATTAAGCAAGACTCTTATAGGGTGCCTGAGAGAGTCAAACAGACTCTGAGGGAGGAAATACAGGAAATGCAGGAACTATGGGTAATTCAGGAGTCCAGCAGTCCCTGGGCCTCCCCAGTGGTGCTGGTACCAAAGAAGGATGGCAGCACCAGGTTCTGTGTAGACTACAGGAAATTACATAGTCACACAGAGTTAGATGCTTACCCCATTCCTAGGACAGGTGAAGCCCTAGAGAAGCTGGGTGGGGCTAATTATCTTACCACGACTGATCTTACCAAGAGTTACTAGCAGGTGCCCTTGACTCACAGTGCTAGAGAGAGGTCAGCCTTTGTGACTCCTTTTGGCTTGTATGAGTTCACAAAGATGCCCTTTGTGATGACAAATGCCCCAGCTATATTCGGACTAGTAGATCATATCCTAGCAGGAGCAAGTGATTTTGCCCTTGTTTACATAGATGATGTTGCCATCTACAGCCATTCCAGGCAAGATCACCTTCAGAATGTCAGGGAGGTGCTGGGCAGACTACTAAGGGTTGTCCATTAGGCCCAGCAAATATCAAGTGGGTATGGCAGAGATCCCCTACCTGGGACATAGAGTGGGCAGTGGGAAGTGGTAAGATCAGGTCAGAACCAGCCAAAGTGGAAGACATTCAGGCATGGCCTGCACCTGTTACCAAAATGCAGGTGAGGGCATTTTAGGGATAGCAGTCTACTACAGAAAGTTTGTCCTCAATTATAATACCATAGCTGCTTCCATCACAGACCGAACGAGGAAAAAATGGCCAGATACGGTAGTGTGGACCCCAGCATGTGAGCAGGCATTCCAGAAGCTTAAAGGAGCTTTGGAAGGACTCCCTGTGTTAGCCAGTCCAGATTACAGCAAATAATTGGTTGTGCAGGTGGATACTTGGCGGCTGTACTTAGCCAGATTTATTCAAAGGGAGAAGAGCACCCAGTGGTTTATCTCAGTTGTAGGCTGCAACCCAGGGTGGAATGCTATACAGCTGTAGAAAAGGAATGTCTAGCTGTAGTGTGCTCACTGCAGAAACTTCAGCCTTATCTGTATGGAAGGAAATTCACTGTAGTTACAGACCACAATCCCTTAACATGGCTACATCGAGCCAGCCAGCAAAATGACAAGTTACTAAAGTGGAGCCTAGGATTGCAAGCATATGCTATGTCAGTGCAGCAAAGCAGTGGGGTTAGCAATGTCAACACAGGTGAGCTCTCAAGACAAGGAATGGGATACAGTATTCCCAGATAGGCTCAACCCTCTCAAGTAATGTTTCTCAAGGGACACATGAAAAACTAGCGTGAGTTCTCACGGAGGGGGGAGAAATGGGAAACTGCCAGCCCAGCTAGCTAGAATTTTGTAAATAATTCTGTGTCATTGTAAAGATTAATATGTTCCATAGGCTAGTCTTGCAAATGTAAGTAAACTGTATGTTATGTGCTGAGATTCAAAAATTTAACCACAGTGCACCCTGCTGGAGAAGAGCATAAATATATATGGACTATATGCTTAGGCAAATGTATGTTTTCATGGTAGAAGTTGGAACATACATAGTTAACTTGCAAAACTGTAAGAAAATAAGTTGACAAGTAAAGAGTTTTCCGCAGCAAAGAGACAGAATGTCTACAGCTAGAAATTCTGTCTATTGTCTGGAAACAGAAATAATTACAGGTTTTAAGGGTTAAAGTATTTAACTGGTTTTACAACTTCCAGTTCCAGGCAGCTTCTTAGGGATAAGTATTTTTGACACAGAGTGTAAACATTTCTATTAGCCTGGGAACTAAAGTCAGAAGTGTCAAGAATGATGTAATTTGAGATAACACAGCAGAAATATTTGATAGTAATTTAGGAACTATCTCAGAGAGTGAGTCTGTGCGTTTTATATCTGGTCTTGGATCTGAACACATCCATCTTCAGCACTTCTCATCTGCATTTGCCTGGCTCTGTAAGATTTAGGTATAGTATTTTTCTTAGAGCTAGATAGGAAGTAGTAAGGTCAGGCTAGATGCTTTCTGTATTTGTGTGAGACTGTCCTGCAATGTTGTTTTAAAATATCTCCTGTGATTCTGAATTCTGTTGTCACTGTGTTGAGTTATTGAGTATTCTCTTGTGCTTTTACTATTTATTATTAAATATATTTAAATATTTTAATTGTGACTGGTTTGTTTAGAGATATTTAAGCTTTTAGAGTACTTGCATATGTATTTAGTGACACTGTACAGGCCACTCTTAAATAGCCTTAGTCTTGGTCACACTTACCATTTGGATAATAGTAACATTGCACAGTAGAACTGGTCACCCTTTGTAAGGCCCTTATAGTAGCTGATAAAGAGCTGGTTGGTGGGAGTGATGACTACCTTTTAGTCTGGGCAGAAGGGGGCATAGCTAGTGAACCTGTGCCAGCCTTACCCAGGAGTGTCTGTGTGTTTGTATATAAATCAAATCACAAAGTGTGTGTGTGTGTGTGTGTGTGTGTGTGTGTGTGTGTGTGTGTGTGTGTGTGTGTGTGTGTGTGTGTGTGTGTGTGTGCATATCAGCTACTTGGGCAGGGACACAAAGCACTGGTTGGACAGAGATGGTGCTGGAGGTTTTGGCTTGACCACTCGGCTGAGATATTAAGCCTACAGCTGTGCCAGTCTTACTGGGGATCTGGAGAGAGAGGGAGGGAGAAACCAGCCCAAGACTGACTGTGATCTCTGTGTGCTCTTAAGGGAAATTATTTTACTGTGTGTGTACTTGTCATCCTCCCAATGTACACACCCCTCACTGGTGCTGGTGGTGAAGATTGAGATTCCTTGATTACTGGACCAGTGCAGGTGCATCACAGAGGCAGTCAGAAAATCATCCTTTATAAATCAAATATAAATCAGATTTGTGAATCTCATTTAGGTTGCACAGCTAGGTTTTTAAAGGTCCTAGTACTTTTTAGCCTAGTACACACCCATGAATCTTCACTTTTTCCAGGTGCAGAATTATGGCATGGTGAATAATGGCAATAATGGGTAAGATAACCTTACCTTGGGTAGGTGCTCTTGTCACTTGTATTACTGATGTACCTAATGTGCAGAAAGCACTCATCATGAGTGCCATGTTCAGTGAGATCAAACAAAATAATTCATGTCTTAATAGAGAAATGGTAATAAACATCTGGGTAATCTCCAATGGATGCCTCAGTGGCATACTACAGCTCAGCTCTGATGTGTAACACCCCAGCTTGTAAAAGTACAGAGTTTAATCCCCCATGCATTGATTCCAGAAGCTTCTACATCTCTGTCACTCGTGGTTCGACTAACAGCCCATTTTTCATTACCCTGCTTTTCCATGCAAGGCAGGGAGTATGATTTTCTGTATCACAAATAATGTTCATTTCCCTATTTCTGACCAGATCATAGGTGCAGCCCAGGCAACCAACAGCATTAACATCTGTGATGACATCCTGTCAAGCAAGGTCACAGTGGGACCATTCAGCAGTTTCCTCTGCAAGCAGCCAATGGCTGAGGAGATGGAGGGCTTACACCAAGACTTCATTCTCCACATAGAAGAACTTGTTCATCCTAGTATTTCCTTTGGCAGCCATGTTGTTATATTGTTAAAGAATACACCACGTGAGAATGTCACTAAGGACTGCTTGTCAAAGTATACTGTATACACGGTCATAATTTTTGTACCCCAGATCCTGCACAGTTGTTCAGGAATGCTAATGTCATAAATAATAGTAAGCTGTATGTCCTCAAACTGCTACATGGTACAGGCACATGCAACTCCCCCCACAAACCCAATCCAGTCAGTTGCCCACACCACTCACCAAACTATAACCACCCAAAAAAATACAGGTACACTATTCACACCATGCAACATGCACTTTCCCATAGGTAACCATCAGCTATATAACCACTATGGTTTGTATCTACACAGTCACAGCTACCCAGGCAGTATGTGGATGTCAGCTGAAGCTGTACAGTATAATGTCTGCTTACAGGTGTCCTGATCTGACAAGCAGTGTATGTTAAATGATATAAGTAAAGCAGACATTTTATTTGCATGCTTATACAACTGTGAAATCATAGAGACATGCTGCATACTTACATGGTTATGACACACATTGGGTGTGTTGACACCTGATGGCTAAAATGGATAAGCATCTCCAGCATGACTGTTATGGAGTGTATGGTGAACAACACTAAGAATGCAACAGATGATCCAATAACTGATATACTAGCAAGCTTCTGCTATAAAAAATGTCTGTGTGCCTCAGCTTATCAGAAGCATTTTTGGCTTGCCACCTTTAAATGTGTTATTACAGTATTGCTCTGGGATTTGCCTCCCATTAACCTTTT
The DNA here is from genome assembly GCF_019279795.1 of Protopterus annectens. NCBI lineage: Eukaryota > Metazoa > Chordata > Ceratodontiformes > Protopteridae > Protopterus > Protopterus annectens. Next base: position 1,938,358,342 of record NC_056729.1, on the reverse strand, counting down.
CATTTCTTATTTACAAGTGCTGATTTCCCAGAGTGCTTTGCTCTTCTTAAAAACATTTAACATCCACTGCTCATATTCCTTCATTTATTATTACCACAATGAATGCTTCAGTTAACTACTGCAGCAAAGGAACTGTGAGGTAAATCTTGCACTTACTTTAAGCTACTTTTTTACCTAATTTTTCTCATAATCAGTCAGCGCCCATAGGTGTAGATGCTTATGTAATCTGTGATCTATATTCTCTCCCATAATACAAAGAGCCGCTGTGCAGCTTCTTGGTTTCATATTGCACAGATTGTGCCCTCTAAATGCAATAATTACACTCAGCTTATAATTGTTTTTGAATTACTCATTCTACAGAGCATGCCTGGAGGCAGAGTCCCCATGCAGGATGATATGGTGTCATGCACTTTTCACTGCACCTGCAAGGCACATTGAGCATGTGCAGCCATCTTAACATAAAAAGAGGATTCCTGCATTCCATGTTTTAAGCCCGCTAGGTACAGAGGTGCACAAGATCATATGCCTTTGTACTAGTTAAACTTCAGGCTTTAAAAGTCTAATTTTGATTGCCATATTTCACAATTTCCATGGTCTTATTCAACATATTCAGAATGGTATAGTCCATTTCACACTGGTCATGCTACAAAGTTGTTTGTTGTGTGGCAATTCTCAGAAAGGGAAGTGGGTAAGCTAGACATTATTCTCTGGTATGCCTGCCACTGGCAATGGATCATGCAATCTGCCTTGATGGTGCTCAAAGAAGAACAAAATCTTCCTAACCTTTCAATATAGAGACTACAAGAACATTTCCTTGTGGGCTCCTATGAGGATCCCAGTATAAGGTGAATGCTTGGCACTGCCTCACCAGGGACATTACAGATAACACAGGCATTCCCTCATCGGCACTACAGGCCCCACTGCACTGGACTTTGCAGCCACCATTCAGACCTTCTTTTCCAATGATATGAAGAGGTAAGAGTGAAGGCCCCTTAGATGAATTGTCATTATACTGCAAACATTTTTTTTTCCTATAGTACCAGTGTGGACTGCACATTAATTAAGTATGTACCTCTTTTTTTCCCACAGCCCAGGAAGCTACTGCACCTAATTCCCTCCAGTACAGGAGGAGATTATCCTGCCATTCCAGGTGCAGGGATGAGAAAACCCACCTGTTATCATAGACCTAGAGATACAGTTATCCATGCAGCAGTATTAATTCTGTGGTATGTTACCCTCATAACTGTTAAGATGTGTTTAGCAGGTTACATACGGAGAATGTTGTTAAATATATATCACTGGGACAGAGGGGGGGTCATGGTTTGGTGAGTGGTGTTGATAAAGCATCTTGTTGTTAGATTGCCATGTGCTGAAGTCATGCCAGATTAGTAATCAATTAATATGTGTTATGCTAACTGCTGGATTTATGGCTTTAGTAGTATGTTCAGGTTACCTTATGTTTTGCACAGGGCAAGACATTGGGAGATATCCCCATGCAGTGACATTTGTGTAGTTCATCCTAATTGCAACACCTAAATACACAGGACAATCATGGGCAGTGCAGTTAGTATACGATGTACATATAACCTGCACAGTATACATAGGTAGCAGATATCAGTATATATGCCTGTTTTATAGTAGTCCTCAGAACCCAGTTATGATTTTGCCTAGTAATATTGTTGTTGTATTTGTGCTAACATATTATCCTGATCATGTGGTAATACTGCTGTATTTTATTTTATGTCTGCATTTTCCACACTTCCATCTTTGTCGCTATCCTTTCTTGTTAATGTTTTTAACGTTTATTTCACATTTCTGTACAGCAGCTACTATAGCAGCACCTGTAGCACTGCTGAGGACCACCAGCTCTTCAGAGAAACACCTCCAAGGACACCTGCAACTTTACCTGCTGCAGTAACATCCCAAGAACCACCATCAGAGACCCCCCAGCCCTGTCCCTGGTTGGGATTCACTGATAGGGAATTATGTTGTTCCAGGCTATTCCAGGTATGAATTTTACCAACACATAGCGCGAGTGCAGAGATTATGGGAGAGCTGGTGGACCATCTTATTGAACCTTGCATTGGCCACCTCAAAAAAACCCTTCTTACAGCATGCAGTTTCATATCCTGGCCTATCGCCAGTAGTTCCATCAGAACCAGAACCCAGTTATTTCTGATAAGAAGGTGGCATTCAGACTCCCTCTGGATCTGACATGGGTAGTACATTACTGAGATTCATAACCACCCGAGCCTGATTCCAGTGTTTCCCCTCCATTTTGTGTCTCCCTTATTTACCGTCCATTCCACCCAATCACAATTGCCTTCCCTGTATTTGTCTTTTATTCCATTGCCGTTCCCTTCCTTCCCTCTCTCAGAGTGTCATCAACTCTCATGTCAGTCTGGTATTTGTTCTATAATTGCACATCTGCACCTGTTACCTGTCATAATCCCATTACTGTTCCTTCAACTTCCTTTACATCTTTCTGCACTTTAATTTCTTGTGATATTAAAAATAGGCACCTGTCACTTAATTATTACATTTTCTTTCCCTATACATCCTATTCATTTGTACCTGTTTCCTTTATTCACTTCTCCTTTTTCATACTATCCTATGCACCTGTTTTAACATTGTAATCTATTAAAAATAGATTTAAATGCATAGAAAGACCTTTGATATTGATAACTTCCTGTCTTTTCCTATCATTTTTATGCAGCCATGAATATGTTCAGTAGTCCTGATGCCTGCATGCATTCCAAAATCACAATATTTCCTCGTCTCTTTTACTTGGCCACAGTCCTAATTCCGGACACAAGCAGTCTTCTGAATTACCTGCTATTTTCCACATGGCATTTTCACTCTGTTCACCATTAATGAGCCCAAAACCACATTATACCCAGAACACAAACAGTGGCTGGCTCAGCACATCACTGTGAGCAAGTTTCTGAATCCCAGAGATTGCACATTACTGAATGACATTTTCATACAAATACATTGCTACTATTCTGATGAATAGAAGTATGACAGATTAGAAAACAATTAAAAGTATTTAAGGAAGACATTAATGATACTGTTGCACTAGAGTTTAAGACATTTTTATGATGTCTTAAAACCGTAATATTATTCGCCTTCGTTTGATAAGAAACATGCATTGGACTTCTGTTACCTGGTTGCAGTAACACTATAAGTATTTCTATGTATTGTTTTGTATTATGTTTTGTTTAAATACTATAAATCCATGTGTATATGTGTGTATATATTATTTACTTATATGTGTACTTATCTATATATAGAAACACATATATATATAAATACATATATGTAGATGTCTATATATATATGTGTGTGTGTGTGTGTGTGTGTGTCTGTGAGTGTATGTGTATTTATGGATATACTCATGTTCATTGAGGCACTCATTTGTTGATGTCATATATGACCCCAAAATGTTGACAATACAACATCAACTTGTTACCATGCATGTGCCAAGAAAAACCTCTGAACATGCAAAATTTAATAACAAAAAGAAAAAAAACACACTTTTTTTTTTTGCAGGGAGCAAGCCCCCAATGCACCTCCCACACACCCTGCTAATTATATATACTAATACCCCGCCCCCAGTGGCACCTCCTAGCCATAACAGTGTCCCATTACTTGGCTACTTCTCCCCAGCTATCATAAACTCTGTTTAAACCTTTCATTGTGCACACTGTTTTCTTCTTTATTTCTACAATGATTAGAGATATTTAAACCTTTTCTTTCAAATTTTGAATCACAAACACTGATAGCCATTTGCTAAATAAAACAATACAATGAAAACAGACTTAGCATGAACAGTAAGTTTCTCTGCCATTAAAACTTACATTCATTGAATACGCATTGAAACCCACATTCAAGGGAAATGCATCTGGCCAGTGGTGGATTAAGTTTATCTTTGGGCTATTTTCAAATCATAGGCCCCTTGCCCACATTTTTTGGACAGTGCATACAAGCATGAGTTCTTTGATGCACCATCTTGACTGTTTTGAATTATATTCCTTGCATAATTGTATAATACAGCACCATTTGCTAGAGAAATCTATAACTAATGAAGACATTGCTACTGGTAAGCAACTTCACATTTTAGTGTTTCATGTACAAATTCAGTGTCTGTTATGCTGGAAGAATAAATTGCCCATGTTACATTTAAAAATAAATATGGAATGCTGGTAATATTGTAATAGGGAATGGTTGTCAAGCCCATCTTGGATTCATAGTTTCTAAGAATCTTATCCAAAGAAGGAAACACTCATGAGCGCAGCACCTCAATCTCCCCTTAAAGAAAGCAGTGCACTATCACTGCTCAATATACATGATGTGGGAATAGAACCCACAGCCTTCCACACAAAAAGCAAGCATACTAACTGTTGTACTACTAATATCACTATAAAAAGCTTGCAGTACAAACACTGATGATGGCCATTTGCTAAACAAAACAGTTACACATTGAAGACAGACTTAGCATGAGCAACAGTAAACTTGTCCTCCATTGAAATTTAACATTCTTTGAAAATGCACAGAAACTCAACAGTCTGACAATGCACTGGAACTCAACATTCTTTGAAAATGTACAGAAATTTAATATTTTTTAAAAAATGCACTGAATCTCAGCAGTCCTTAAAATGTACCCACTGATGGTTTGGTAGCTGGTGTAGAGGATTCAGGCTCTAGGGTCCTGTACACAAGGCGAGTCTGAATAAGTTAACAAATCTACCATCCCCAACTGGCATATTACACACTGACACACATATACAAAAAATTCATCCAAAATGACTAATTTGTAATAAAAATTCCATGCTGGTTATCTCTCCTCCATCAAAATTCCAACCAGAATGACCAATTTATAATAAACATCCATGCTGCTTATCCCTCTTCTACAAAAATTCCATGGGTTCTGCTCCAGTGTATGTGCACAGCAATAAAGACACATGCAGAGGTGCTACTAGGAATGCACTCTGTGTCCTTAAAGGAGAACTGTAACACGTGCAGTGTGCATTCTTAAATAAGGAATGCAAGAGTGCAAGTTCAATGGCAACACTTCAGCCACTGGGTCCCCTTCCTGTTTACTGGGCCACACCATCCAGCAGGTCCTAGGCAAGTGCCTAGATTACCAAGTGCTGGATCTGGCTCTGCTAATACCAAGATCTCACAGTACTGGAGAAAGGGAATATTTCCCCAAGAACTGTGCAGTCTTGCCCACTTGTCAACATTCTGTTGACCAAATGTGTTCATTTAAACCGATGGTGACCAAGAAGTATTCCCACCAAATGCTGGCCACTCATATGTCTCATACACACATCTTTATATATATATATATATATATATATATATATATATATATATATATATATATATATATATATATATATCATATATATACATACACACACAAATATAGATATATAGCTATATATATATATATATATATATATATATATATATATATATATATATATATTCACTTTATATGCTCAAAATCCTGAAATATTGAATTTCAGAATCTTGAGCCCATAAAGTGGAAACCCTAAAACACCGAACACTCAGAAGCATGAAATTCAAAATCTTGCATTTGGAGATGTTGAATTAGCGGTTCTGGTGTTGTGCTGTGCTCATGGATTCAGGTAAGTGTTTATGTTTTAAGCATTTTGGGTAGGGGCTGTAGTGTGTGTTAGTGTGTTTTGTTACTGTGGTGTGTGTGTGAGAAGGGTATGTAGCTTGTGTGGTGGTGATTTGTGTGTTTGTGTATATAGTGCGACCTTGGAGTTAGTATATTTAAGTAGGGGGTGTGGGGGTGCAGGGGGGCTTACCCCCCTGCTTGTAGTTAGGATTGGGTTGTGTGTTTCTTTGTGGGTAGGAAGGTGTGTGTATGTGCATGTGTATGTGTCTGGTGTGTGTGTTGTATAGAAGTCGCAATTTTGAATTTCGCGTTTCTGAGTGTTCGGTGTTTTAGATTTTCCACTTTATGGGCTCAAGATTTTGAAATTCGATATTTCAGGATTTTGAGCATATAAAGTGAATCCGTGTGTGTGTGTGTGTGGGTGTGTGTGTGTGTGTGTGTGTGTGTGTGTGTGTGTGTGTGTGTGTGTGTCTATATATATATATATATATATATATATATATATATATATAGAGAGAGAGAGAGAAAGATGCACATACATAGAGAGAGAGAGGTGCATGTGTGTATGTTTGTATGTGTCTGTGCACGAGCATGCAAATCTGAGTGTGTCTGTGTGTGTTTGTTTATGTGTGTGTTTGTTTATGTGTGTGTATTGACAGAGAAAATCTAACAATAGATATGCTACAAATACCCACATGCAAAAAGTTTAGTGACAAAAAAGCTGAAACTAATCTGAACTATTAGGAACAGATGAGCTAATTAAGCATTACAAAGACAATTTTGGGTGAAAAGGTCAAGCTTAAGCCTTACCAAATGCCTGAGTCTCAAAGAAGAGGAGGTGAGCAGGATGCACAGAAAACATTGCAGATTGAGCTAGAGCTCATTGATTAGTCTCATAGTGAGTGGAGTAATCTTTAGTTCTAGTAAAAATCCCATCAGAACCATTACGTTTTGTAATAACATGGGAAAGCTCAGTTTTATATCCAAATCTGACAGCTACCATATGTGGATTTGCTAACTGAGAGGGTAAAGAAAGCTAGACTCCTGACTACACCAAATTTGGCAAAAGGCTATGGGTTCATTTCATTAATGGATGAGACCAAAAAAAAAATCTGTCTTTTCAAACACAATGATTAAGCTCTCCTTCTTTTGGCCTTTATGGGGTGCCAGCTACAACTCAGAACCTAACTGATTGAGTGCTCAGCCAACATAACTTGTACACAGTAGCAAGTTTGCATAAGTTTATAATTCTTTCAAATAATTGGCACTTATACATACCCTAGGTTTAGGTTGTTTGAAACTATCCCAAACAAGCAGGTCTCAGAGAACTATCCCTCAAAAGTAAGCTCAGGAGAGCTGAAATTCAACATTCAGGATATGTGATAAACAAGTAGAATATCAAGACTTAAACAGAAAATAGTAAGGCAGCACAGACCTTACCAGTAGCACACATAAGGAAGCAGGTTACTGCCTCCCTAAGCCTAGCCGGCCTGTCCACCACCACCTGTACCTTACCAATCTTACAAAGGTGAAAATGCACACAAAAGAGGGGCAAAACACCAAGGCAGAAGATGTTTTCCAACAGGTAAAGACTATTTTGCTCTTTGAGCATATCTCAGCATCATTTGCATTCCCCAAGTCTTTCATAGTGCACACAGAATCATTAAAATGGACTTAGATGTGATGCTATAGCAGAGAATAGGTGTCAAAGAACAGTGAACATACTTAATGAAATAGGAAGCTGAACAATGTAGAAGCTAAATATTCAGCCATTGGCCATGAATGTCTGGACATTAAATGGGTACTAGAATTACATTGACTCTACCAGCAGAAGTGGGGGATGTCAAGATTTCTAGGCAATCATTGTCCCTCTAGCTCTTTTGCCTGAAAATGCAACATTGTTCTGGTGTCAGCCAGCACAATGAAGATTGTCATTTGTCTACAGACCATCCTCAGGGTCTCAAACCAATGCTTTCTAGCCAAGTCACCTGCAACATTGTGTGATGCTTTACACATGAATATGGTATCAGTTTAGTAATTTGTCTAGATATGACTTTGTATTGAAGCTGCTGTAGACACATACCTCTCAACTGTCCTGATTTTCACAGAATGTCCAAATTTTCTGTTATTTATAGTTTGCTCCTCATAACATTTGATATTTTCGTCATAAAATGTGTGATTTTCAGGCAAACCATTTTGCAATGAAGTCACAAAATAATGAAAGACATTTGAGACTCAGACTTCAGGTTATTTAAAGAAGGGTTTATTAAGCCCAAGTCAGAACATGGAACAGAACATTAGAGAAAGAGAGAGGTTACAGAGCAGTCTGAAGGAGTTCTTGAACAGAAGTGTGGAGACCACACTATTAGAACTGGCATGAGTCTAGTCACAAGAATGGGATTGTCCGAAAGGATTGTGTGGATGATATTCATATCTGATCTGTGGACGGAGATTGTGGTTTAAAAGAAAGCAGGATTTTAGTGAGGGATTAAATGGTTGAATAACAATGATTGGCTAAATTAAAAGTGATGTTTGCAGCTACAGTTGTGTTGGCATGGTTTGGAATGTATAATGTTTGCAATGAGATTGTGTTGCTATGGTTTATTTTCTTTTATATAAATGTAACATTGCCTATGTCATATATGATAATTTAATAAAGATGTTTCTTGTTTAAAAGATAAATTCTCAGTAAAATAAAAAATAGTACCGATGATACTGTAACTTGCTAAATAAGACCACAGAATTTTATTTTATATTGTAGAGAAAGAACCACCAGAAGGAATGGAATATAAAAAAACACAATTTTTATTTGTATACTGCAAAACTTTTATTTTCTGTTAGAAGAAATTAACTTAGACTTCTGTTTTCGGCTAGTAAAGCCATTTTATTCTAAACGCGATAATTGTCAGCTGCAATAATATCCACTATGAGTGTGTGTGTGTGTGTCTGTGTGTGTGTGTGTGTGTGTGTGTGTGTGTGTGTGTGTGTGTGTGTGTGTGTGTGTGTGTGTGTGTGTGTGTGTGTGTGTGTGTGTGTGTCTGTGTCCGTGTGACTGTGTGTGTGTATAATATGGGTGCATGCTAATTCATGAAAGAAGCATCATGTCGAATGACAACCCAATGAGCACAAATGCTTGAAAATTATGCTATCAAAAAAAAAACTGAACCAGGAAAAAACAAGACAAATGGCAGCTATGCATCGATCGACAAGTAACGAAAAAAAAAAAAAATAGAAAAAAGATGTGTAGTGGAATCCCACTCTATCCAGGAAAAATTCTGTTGCTTTTCTGGATACAGTGGGATTCTACTGCACATCTTTGTTCTGAAAAAAAAAATCCTGAGTCAAACTACTCTAAATGGGCAACCTCCCCCCACGATCCCCATGTGGGCACTACTCCCCCCACACCTCCTGCTAATTTCATATATATATATATATATATATATATATATATATATATATATATACAGTTCCCCTTCACAAAGTCGAATGGCCACAATCTCAAAAGTCATATGGTCGAGACCATATGCTCGAAATTGTGGAAGCTCGACTCTGTGAATGAGGAACTGCATACAGCGCAGTACGGGAGATTTCCCTTTCTGTGCTGTAGTGCGATCTTGGAGTTGGATAAATAAGTAGCAGGGGGTGTGGAGGGTGCATGGGGGGCTTGCCCCACTGCAGAAATACTTTGTTCTGTTATGTTTTTCTGTTTTTCAGCTCCCTTTCATGAAGTCGAGCTTCAGAAATTCGGGCATATGGCTTCGGCCATATGCATTTCAAGTTTCTGAATGTTTGACTTTGTGAAGGGGAGCCATATATACATATATATCAGCACTGAGATCACATTATAGTGGGGAAATAGAAAATTCCCCAGTCCCCACTCTACTGCATTCTTGCATAGAAATAAATGCCAGGATGTGTGGTAAGCTGAAATGTCATACATTTCAATAGAGCTGCATGTGTTTTTTCCATTTGAGAAAAAGAATCTTATGCCCGCGTGAAACGGTATTCCCTTTCTCTGGGGATTGTGCAGTCTTGGGGTTATGGATAAATGTCACTTCACTGAAGAAGCAACAACTCAAGCTACAACCTACCAAGCACAAATGTTCGAATATTATACTCTCAAAAATCTCAACCTAAACTAATCTACATTTTTTTAAGTGGACAAACTCACCTGCATGTCCATGTATGCACAGCTGGTTGTCGACATCTTGTGGTCAACATTCTTGCCACCCTTAATCCTCAAAATAAGAGGGAAAAACGTTGCATTCCCTAGATGTTCACAGACAAAACAGATTTTTATCTAGAGAAAAATAAGACAATTAGAAAAAATGATCAACTATTTATTTATTTTAAGGAAAAAAGGCTGGCTTACCCTTTTTCTAGACAAACCATATTCAGATGGATTTCCTTAGGTATACCATTTGTTACTCCTTTCATGGGAAATCCCTTTCAGGCCAGGTCAAAACTCATTGTAGCAGGGCTGTTGTTTCTTTTGGTGCCTTTCTCAAGAGTTTGGACACAAAATCCACTTTAAAAACAGCCACTTGATCTTACATTCACACCTTTACTAACTGTTATAAAACTGACACCATTTCAAAACTTGTTTTGCTCAATCTGTCGTCCCAGGTATGCTAGGCTCACACCCCACTAATCATACCTCCTTGCAGATATTGTAAGGGATTTTGGGAAATTTCCCACATGTAAGAACCACTGAAACAGTGATCAATGATGGGCACAGTATGCTTGTGTAAGAATGTACCATAAACGTAGATGTTCAAGTAGATTGCTGTTGCAGATCTGGCACCCTCCTTCCTTTTCCCCTGGCATCCTCCTTCCTTCCCCCCCTTTTTGGGTATATGTTCCTCTTAATTAGCTGAGTTAAGCTTGTTATACATTTCCCTTTCCCTTGTTGTCATGTCTGAAATTTCTCTCTCTTTTTCTTTCTTTTTTTCCCCCAGCATCTGGGATAAGAACATTCTGAGGGATTTCATGCCAGTATACCCCTTATATACCACTTTGCATTTTTTGCTCTTGGATTACAGGTAGGATCTATTGCACAAGAGGAAGGTGCTCATGCTTTGTGATGTTATCCTTGGTATGATATCTTCCACACATAAACACTATTGCAACAATTATCTATTCAGAAAGCTACTGTTATTGTAAGTTCTTAAACAACTGCACTTTCTTGCTCATCCCAAAATCTGACAAGAGCCTTAAAATATTAGAAATGCTCGTATCTTGCTTATAATGCTCTGTCTTCTAAAATAATATAATTATCAGCATCTAGACCTATGCCACTATTCACCAAAGCCCATTTTAATAGTGTTCTTCTCATCTTTTTTTTTACCAGCTTTAAAAATTTGTAACAGAATCATACCTGGGGGCAAGGGGAAATACTGTCTGTTTCCCCCTTCCCAACTTTACTACATGAAATAGCTTCCCATTTAGCAATATAAGCATTAATGAAGAAGCATAGAATGTTGGTAGCCATTGCAGCAGTGTACCATTTCCCACCACCCATTACACTATTCTCATCATAAACCTCCGACTTAATATCAAACACATTTTTATACCCATCAGTACTATGTCCTCAGTCCCCTCCTCCTGAATTAACCCATTCCATAAAATTTGTCATGAGACTCCAATGGTCAGTAGAACATCATTCTTTAACAAAATCCAGAAAGTAAGGAACTATAACTTTTGGCAGTATGCTGCTATTATTTTTGACAAACCATTTTTGCATCAGCATACCATACCGATACAAATCTAAAATTTCCAAGCTTCTCAAATCTCTGTTCTCTTTTAGGAAAAAAATGCCAGTTGCATCAGTTACAATATCCAGCAAAACATAGTAAGATCTCCAACAGTTCTATCACCAAGGGTTTATAAAATTCGGTATGGTACCCATCAAAGCCTTCTGCCTTGTCTCCTTTCAAATGCCTTATAGCTGCTATAATTTCACCAGACTGTGTTTTCTTATGTAGCTCCTACTTTTCATCTTGGAAGACTACTCAACCTTCCTACTCATCAAAAAAACAATCCTTCTGTGCCAACTCATTATGCATCACAATTTAAAATTTACAGGATACTTGAAGAATCTCATTGCTGCCCCTTGCACACATTCATTTTCTGTCACCACAACTAATTTTCACTTACAATGATCTTTAATTCTCTGCACTAGTACCTTTCTATCCACTTTGCCTTTGTCTACCACTTTGCACCATTCTGTGCAACTCAGATTCAGTTTGATTTTCAATTAAATCTTTTATCTCTTTATTCAGCTTCACAATCTGTGCCTTCTTTCTATCCCATTCACTTCCAATTCCCATGCTGGAATTGCTGTATGTCTTCTTCCAACAGTTTTTTCATATCTTTCTTAACCTTCCTAAGTCTTCTCATGATCTCCTAGTGGTCTCTTCATGATCTCCTAGTGGTCTCCTCATGGTCTCCTCATGCTGCCTCATGATGTCCTTATGCACTCCTCATGATCTCCTAGTGGTCTCCTCATGGTCTCCTCATGCTGCCTCATGGTGTCCTTATGCACTCTTCATGATCTCCTAGTGGTCTCCTCATGATCTCCTAGTGGTCTCCTCATGGTCTCCTCACGCTGCCTCATGGTGTCCTTATGCACTCTTCATGATCTCCTAGTGGTCTCCTCATGATCTCCTAGTGGTCTCCTCATGGTCTCCTCATGCTGCCTCATGGTGCCCTTATGCACTCCTCATGATCTCCTAGTCGTCTCGTCATGGTCACCACACAAAGCTATCATTCTTCTTCTGCACATCACTTTGATGCCTTTCTACTCCCTTCAAGTTCTTATGTCCACTATTCTCTTCTCTTACTTGCCTGCTCATGTCATTTAGCCTAGTCATTTTTTTCCTATGTCCCCCACTTTACTGGATTCCATCCCTATATAACCTCCTTCAACACCTCATCTTCCTATCCATCACCATCAAAGTCTGACCTTATACTACCCTTCACTAATATCTCCCAGCATTCCCCTATCCATTAAAGTTCTGTCTAAATGACTAGCTTGCCTGAGTTCATCCCTTGAAAAAGTAAAACCCAGAACAATCTCATTCATGCTTCTTCACACATCAATTAAGATTAAATCCCATTTAAGCCTCATTGACTCCTCTAATGCAACTTTACATTTCTAAACATCTGATCAACCTGTGGCTGTACCACAAAATTAAAATCCTCAAAAGTATTATATCTTCTTCTTCTTCCCACACTGACATGTTCAATTTATTTACTTTAATACTTCTGCAGTTCAGTCTCATCATCTGTATTTGGTCCCAAAAATGGACACTGGTACTATACCCCTAGCCTTTATCACTACCCTTAATACTGCCCACTTACCTTGCTCATCCCTCTTAGTTTGAAAAACTTCACAACCTAATTTTTTTTCTTTAACAATATTTCTATCCTCTTCAACCCCTTTTAACAATGGAAATTCTTAACTAAAATGCCTTCTCACTTGAACTTGCCTTATCTTAAAGTCGCAATATTTTTACCCTGTCACATTCTATTGCTGTGGCATTTAGCAAGCAATGCCGTGCCCTCTAATCAAGTGTGCATTTCTTGCCTATGCAATGCACTCTGCTGGCTTATATATTCAGAAACCCAACCATCTTGGATGGTTATAGATCATGTGACCATTGTTCTACAAGTCATGGGGATTCCATCCACTCTACTCCCTTGAGCAAATCTATTACACTGACATTCTGTCTTCTGTCTCTTTCTTCTAGGTCCTCCTTCCACAAGTGTATTATACCTACTTTTCATTTTGGTTACTGTGTATTTCTAGATTGAGATATTTACTAATTTACATGCTGCACATTGCAAATGCTGTTGATTTTAGACAGCATTCCTATATTCTTTTAATACATTGGTGTGGCATTATAATTTAAGTTTTCCAGCTTGACAAGAAACAAGTCTATCTTTTATAGATTCATAGGAGGTTACTAGGGTAATGGCCTGTGAGTCCTTACAAGCCTATCCATATTTATCCCAAGTTGCCCCAGTTGTCAGTAGTTAGATGAGCAAAGTTTGCAGAGATATGAGCCTATGATAATTAATACTGACTGCCTCTGTCCATGAGGGATATGGGAGCCACACCAGGAATTAATTTTGGTCACCCATCCATTGATCTAGGCTGTATTTGAAGAGCGTCAAGGAGGCGTTCTGCTTCACATGAATGGGAAGCTTTTTTCAGATAAGTGGCAGTCTCTTGGAGATGGTATCTATCTCTCAACCATAATTTCTTCATGTTAGAAGTTAGATTAAGATCCCTGGAGCAAGTGATCCTAGTGTATTTTAATTTATGAATGTATAGCATTTCCATCCTGGCTGGGTCAGAGACTGCCCTGTAAGCCAGGCACAGGTCATCCCTCAGCAGTCTGTAGCAGACAGAATACAGTGATAGGGGTTTCAATCTTTCCTCATAGGACTTGTGTTCTGCAGCCTGTATTTTCTTGGTGAGATACCTCTATGGTCTCTGCAGCTGTTGCAGGTGTGTGGTGAGATATATGCAAAAGAGAGCATTCCATGCAATTGTTGGTCTGATGAGGGCTAAGCATAATGAAATTATAAAATTCTTAGATCTAGATGTGATGCCTTTACTTATAAGATGTGCCACATAGAAGGATTTCCTTACCACTGTAGATACATGGTGGTCTAAGTTCAGATTGCTATCAACCTGAGTACCCAGGTCATGTACCAATGGGTCTACATTTGGAGGAGGTGCTGTCTATAATGTAATTATCAGGGATGTTATCTTTCTCAAAGGGGATAATAATGCATTTTTTTTGCATTCAGCTTCAATCTATGATTTTAGCGCCAGTCATTTGTCTGTGTTAACCCTTTCTGCAGTATATCGGAATCACTGAGGGACACAATGACTGCTCCCAGTTTACAATGATCAGTGAACTTGGTCAGCCACAGGCTGTCCATGTTTGCCTGGACTTCTGAGAAACAGATTCTGAACATTAAAGGGCCCAGCAGAGAACTCCATGGTATGCCACTGGTGACTTGTCTTTTGCTAAACGTGAAGTCACCCACTTTGACAGTATGTGTCCTGTTGGTGAGACATTTGGCTACCCTTGTGGTGAAGTAGAGTAGGGTCAATTCCCAAGTGGGAAAGTTTCTCTATAATGCCTGAGTGGAGTATTGTGTCAAATGCCTTGGCTAGGTCGAGGTAGGCAGTATGTCCTTCCTTCATCCAAGGCCTTGAGAAGTCAACCAGGTTTAGCAGACATGATTAACAATAACAAATCCAAATTTGGTGGTGTCCAGAGTTTCTAAATAAGTGATTTTGCCTATGGTTAATTGGACATAGAGCAGCTTGAGAGAGTTGTACTGTATCACCAGTCTCAAGGTGTACTTATCCTTAATGAAGATGGATACACTTCCTCCTTTGGTTATTTCATGCTCAGTTTGTGGTCTTTATGTATGAAAGGAATTGTGTTCCTGTATGGCTGGGGTGCTTCCCTTGGCTTTGAAGCATGTCTTGATGAATGAACAGATGTCAGCATCTTCCAAGGTGAGGAGTGCTTCCAGGAGTGCAGTTCCTTGTTTAGACTCCTAGCATTAAGCTGCAGTACCTTGAGTTTATCTAGAGAGGATTTTGTTACATTGGTAGGTTGGTTATTTTGACATTGCCTAAAAAAGAAGAATAGGGGTGGCCTTTGCCATCACCCAAAAGCCTAGAGAAGATAGATGCAGACCATCTCTGGCAAAGCAGTTTGGCCTGTCAACCATGTCTTACCAGAATAACAGATATTGCATCCCTCTGGACTGACACCAGAAGCTAAGCCAATTGTTAAAGTCAATCATGTTTTATTTGTATTATGGGGTCATCCTTGGAGAAGGTAGACTGCTGCTTAAGACTAGGCTTATATCTGCTTGTGACACATAATCTGAGAGCTCAGGCATGTCTCTCTTCATGTAGTCCAGAGAGGAACGTCTCAAGTCATTCACTCCAACATAGACTATGATGGAGTCATACTGGTACTTGTGGTTGAGTGACTTAAGTGATTGAGTGACTTGACAGATCCTGGGACCTGACAGGCAGACACATGTAACCTACTCCTTAGCCAGCCTGGTGAGAAGAACATCTGTGTATAACACTATGGAGTCTGCTATAACCAGTACATTGGGATTTTGGTGTTCCACTTTATGGGCATAGCTCTCAACTGTTCAGATTTTTGCAGAATATCCAGATTTTGGCCTCATTTTTTTGGTCTTCTCCTAATAAAATTTGCAGTTTTCCTGCAAATAATTAAGGATTGAAATCACTAAATAATGACTGACATTTGAGTTTCTGACTTCATATCCTTTAGAAAATCCATGCCAACACAAACCTTTAATTCTAGCAACTTTCTAAGTTTATAAGAGCAAAATTTTAAATTTGTCACTATTTTTGGACTTTGACCCCATATTATTTTTGGCTTTGTCCAGGTATCTTTCACTAAGAAGTTGAGAGCTATACTTATGGTGTGTGTGTGTATGTGTGTGTTATTATATGCTGTGGGTTTTGTTTGTATTGCTGTGTGTGTAAGTGGTGTTTGAAGGCACCATTTGATAAGCTACTAGTGAGTACCTCTGCATGTGTGGGTTTATGTGTTGTGTTCTTATTTATTGTGGGAAGTTATGTGTTTATGCTGACAACCTGTTTGGCATTTGATTTGTCCGTATGTGAGAGTATTGCCTCCAATTTCATAGTGCAACTACTTCTCTCATAGAAAGTATGTGTTTGTTTCAGGAGTAAGTTTTTATCAATATACATTAAACAATTGCTACATTGCCTCAGGATGTCTATGCCCCTCCATTTTGCAACAGAGATGTTAGAAAACTACTCATCCATGATCCCTACTGTTGATTTACTCAGGGAAGGGAACTGGTTAAATTACACTGGACTGTAGTGGTGGCACAGACAGTGTGACTGGGGACTGTACTTCGTGTAGTCAAAAGCAACCACACAAAGCGATGCTGCTTAGTGCGCAACTTATTTGATCCCAGAGCAGCAAGATGCTGGGCATAGAGTTAGTGACAGTTATTCTAGGGGAATTTCAGTTTCAAGGTGTTTGTGTTTATACAGGGTACTACTAACCACTGCTGCATGCAGAGCAGCTTTGCTCAAATGTGAGGTTTAAACAGAGGAAACAAAGAGGAACACGTTTTAAGCCAGTAACCAATCAGAAGAGCACACAATAAGCCTTCTGCCAGCAATCCCAACTCAGATAGGTCAGATCAGCACACTTCTGCCACAGGAATGCAAAAAAAACTCTTAATTTAGAATAGCAGGTTTGGAGCCCAAGTGTAAAAAGTACACACAGACTAGGTACAAGGGGTCTAGAACTATTAGATGCAATGTATTACAGTGCAGTTAATTACTTAAAGCTGCAATAGATGGTACATTATTTATGTGCAGCAAACAACCAACAAATAACATAAGAAATGGATAAAAGACAGTTGCAGTTAATAAGAGAAGTGTAAAAAATACTTATTATATTTTTGAGTAATGAATTGCTCCAGGTGAAAGCAGATTCTCAGCACTCCCAAGCAAAATCACCAAAAGATGAGCAGCTGTGAGTAATTAATGCAAACGGCCATGCAAACAAGAGGCTTAAACATAAGCAAGGTGGAACAAGTTTTAAGCTAACTACTAATAAGGAAAGCAAACAATAAGCTTTCCATCAGCAATCCCCAACGTAGGTTAGATCAGAAGAATACTTCTGCCATAAGAGTGCAGAAAAAAACCCCTCTTAAGGTAGAATGGCTGATTTGGTGCCCAAGTGTAAAAAGACCACACACATTAGTTAGAACAGCTGTAGAACTATCAGATACAGTGCACAGTACCATGTTTTCTCTCCATTTTGCTTACAAGTACTAGCTTGCAAATTTGTACTTAAATTAAAGGAGTTTTGTATGCAAAAATAATCAATTCTTTTTTAAGAATGGACTCCTGGGTAAACCAGAACAAGCACAGAGTAACAAACTACACTGTTAACTTTCAGTGGACTTGAGGTCCCCCACTACATTAAAAGTATCTATGATTTTACCTTAAGCCATTGCATGTTTTTCTTACATTTCCTTTTGTACTTGCAGATAAATAAATCACATCAAGGCTTCTAATGACTACAGACTTCTAATAGTTATACAAATATGTAATTTTTAAAATGTTTTGAAATTTAAAAAGTTGTTAATTTCATTGTTTATAATGGCACTTTGCATGTTTTCTTTTTACCATAGCTGTATTTTGTTTGACTTAAACATAACATAAACAGTATTGTATTTAAATACAATTGCAGTTGATAAAATGAGCTTTAGAGCTTTTTCAAAATTCAGCAGTACAATATCAAAAGTTGGTTTCTGCAGGTATTTTGAAATGCTGTATCATTGTTTATGTAGCAGCTTCATTCAGAAAAAGTATGTTTTGTATTGCGTTGTGCTTTAATATGTCACTTCTGCATTATGGTAAAGTGTAATGCAAGATTTCACAGCTGAAGTCAGGAGTACTCAATTTGTTATATCAGAACCGAAATTGCCTGGCCCTGTTGTACAAAGAGATAAATCCCTGACTGTGTCCGTTATGACCTGAGTTTGATATGTGGCTTGGGTTGCTGGAAAGGTCAGTAAGAAAGAGGTGAGACTGAGCAGCTAATGACGATTCACCCATCCTTAGGCGGGAGGGTGGTAGTTAGGTCCATTGTATTGCTGAAACCACTTGGCAAAGTGAGGTGTTGCAGGAAGAAGCTAAGATGACCTTACTGGCGACATGTCATAAGGAAATAAGGAAGTTTGGAATACAGAGAAATGTTGCCCTGCTAGGCATTTGCATAACACACTGTCTGCTGTGGAGATGGACTCAGGTGGGAATAGAGTGGACTGTCGTATACATGATGACCTGCTGGTACCTCAATTTTCCATCAACGATGGAATGAAGGTTCAAGGGAAAAATGGGTTTTAATGCCCTTGGTCAGACTAGAAAATTAACAGTTTGATCCTTATACCAGTAGGAAGACCAAATGGGTCAATAAAGTGCTGGCAGACTTGAAATCCAGGGCTGAGGAACACAAAAATAGGAGTTGTCAGAACACAAATCACTGTTATTAAAAATGTTATAATGGTGGTTTTTATTCTTTTTTTGTGTTTTTCTTGTTGTTCAGTAGGAGTCGTAGTAGCAGTAGCACTAACTTTAGGTTTACACAGTCATTTTAAAGTACTGTATATTCATTGATATGATAATATCTTCGAGCTAGCCTGTCTTGTACACTTGAACACTTAGGGAAGACAACCATGCCGAACAATTGGTGAATGATGGCTACAAAATATTCCCTATTGATAACATGTATTTTTTCTACTGTAAAAAATCAATATACAATCTTAAATGAACAAAATTTGTATTTTACTTTTTTAATTATGCTAGCAATATTGATTACCATAATACTGTATCAAAAATATGCGGCTTCTGCTAACAGCTAGGGTATCACTACTTCTCAACACTCTTACATATAAAATTCTACATGAAGGATATTGCCCATTTCCCCTAAATAAGTATTAGAAATAAGAGCGATTTTCCACAAAAAAAAAAATTACATCCCCATCCTGATATATTTGTGAAAAAAATAAAAGAAAAAGAACTCACCAAGAGGATCACTGGCCTCAAACAGATGCCCTATGCAGCTCAACTGAAGAAACTCCAGCTGTACTCTGTTGCATAGCGTCTACACATGCTCCACCTAAAGAAAACCATATCCTCGAGCCACACGCTCTAGGGATCTAAACCTCACCACAACAATAAATAGGACGTGCTGGAGGGATAGATTCCTGTCTCAGAGACTTCCCATGCTCTGGAACAAGATTCCAATCTACGTTAGGTAGAGCATTAAGAGAAACCTTGACGATACCTACCTGTGAACCTATGAACAGGTCCAGCAGTTCAAGAAATTCTTCAAGGTCCATCTTGACACTTGTTAACAACTTCTTTGGAGGTATGAGTGGATGTCTTACACAAATGATCTATAAATCTCCAGCTCCACATCATGCTTGGCAATGTATAATCACAACTAATATACTATACATATGTGCAGAGGGGAGGAAAGGTAAAAGGAACTAATATACTATACATATGTGCAGAGGGGAGGAAAGGTAAAAGGAACTAATATACTATACATATGTGCAGAGGGGAGGAAAGGTAGAAGGAAGTAATATACTATACATATGTGCAGAGGGGAGGAAAGGTAGAAGGAAGTAATATACTATACATATGTGCAGAGGGGAGGAAAGGTAAAAGGAACTAATATACTATACATATGTGCAGAGGGGAGGAAAGGTAAAAGGAACTAATATACTATACATATGTGCAGAGGGAGGAAAGGTAAAAGGAACTAATATACTATACATATGTGCAGAGGGGAGGAAAGGTAAAAGGAAGTAATATACTATACATATGTGCAGAGGGGAGGAAAGGTAAAAGGAACTAATATACTATACATATGTGCAGAGGGGAGGAAAGGTAAAAGGAACTAATATACTATACATATGTGCAGAGGGGAGGAAAGGTAAAAGGAACTAATATACTATACATATGTGCAGAGGGGAGGAAAGGTAAAAGGAACTAATATACTATACATATGTGCAGAGGGGAGGAAAGGTAAAAGGAACTAATATACTATACATATGTGCAGAGGGAGGAAAGGTAAAAGGAACTAATATACTATACATATGTGCAGAGGGGAGGAAAGGTAAAAGGAACTAATATACTATACATATGTGCAGAGGGGAGGAAAGGTAAAAGGAACTAATATACTATACATATGTGCAGAGGGGAGGAAAGGTAAAAGGAACTAATATACTATACATATGTGCAGAGGGGAGGAAAGGTAAAAGGAACTAATATACTATACATATGTGCAGAAGGGAGGAAAGGTAAAAGGAACTAATATACTATACATATGTGCAGAGGGGAGGAAAGGTAAAAGGAACTAATATACTATACATATGTGCAGAGGGGAGGAAAGGTAAAAGGAACTAATATACTATACATATGTGCAGAGGGGAGGAAAGGTAATAGGAACTAATATACTATACATATGTGCAGAGGGGAGGAAAGGTAAAAGGAACTAATATACTATACATATGTGCAGAGGGGAGGAAAGGTAAAAGGAACTAATATACTATATATATGTGCAGAGGGAGGAAAGGTAATAGGAACTAATATACTATACATATGTGCAGAGGGGAGGAAAGGTAAAAGGAACTAATATACTATACATATGTGCAGAGGGGAGGAAAGGTAAAAGGAACTAATATACTATACATATGTGCAGAGGGGAAGAAAGGTAAAAAGAAGTAATATACTATACATATGTGCAGAGGGGAGGAAAGGTAAAAGGAACTAATATACTATACATATGTGCAGAGGGAGGAAAGGTAAAAGGAACTAATATACTATACATATGTGCAGAGGGAGGAAAGGTAAAAGGAACTAATATACTATACATATGTGCAGAGGGAGGAAAGGTAAAAGGAACTAATATACTATACATATGTGCAGAGGGAGGAAAGGTAAAAGGAACTAATATACTATACATATGTGCAGAGGGAGGAAAGGTAAAAGGAACTAATATACTATACATATGTGCAGAGGGAGGAAAGGTAAAAGGAACTAATATACTATACATATGTGCAGAGGGAGGAAAGGTAAAAGGAACTAATATACTATACATATGTGCAGAGGGAGGAAAGGTAGAAGGAACTAATATACTATACTTATGTGCAGAGGGGAGGAAAGGTAAACGGAACTAATATACTATACATATGTGCAGAGAGGAGGAAAGGTAAAAGGAACTAATATACTATACATATGTGCAGAGGGGAGGAAAGGTAAAAGGAACTAATATACTATACATATGTGCAGAGGAAGGAAAGGTAAAAGGAACTAATATACTATACATATGTGCAGAGGGAGGAAAGGTAAAAGGAACTAATATACTATACATATGTGCAGAGGGGAGGAAAGGTAAAAGGAACTAATATACTATACATATGTGCAGAGGGGAGGAAAGGTAAAAGGAAGTAATATACTATACATATGTGCAGAGGGAAGGAAAGGTAAAAGGAACTAATATACTATACATATGTGCAGAGGGGAGGAAAGGTAAAAGGAACTAATATACTATACATATGTGCAGAGGGGAAGAAAGGTAAAAGGAACTAATATACTATACATATGTGCAGAGGGGTGGAAAGGTAAAAGGAACTAATATACTATACATATGTGCAGAGGGAAGGAAAGGTAAAAGGAACTAATATACTATACATATGTGCAGAGGGGAGGAAAGGTAAAAGGAACTAATATACTATACATATGTGCAGAGGGGAGGAAAGGTAGAAGGAACTAATATACTATACTTATGTGCAGAGGGGAGGAAAGGTAAAAAGAAGTAATATACTATACATATGTGCAGAGGGGAGGAAAGGTAAAAGGAACTAATATACTATACATATGTGCAGATAGGGGAGGAAAGGTAAAAGGAACTAATATACTATACATATGTGCAGAGGGAGGAAAGGTAAAAGGAACTAATATACTATACATATGTGCAGAGGGAGGAAAGGTAAAAGGAACTAATATACTATACATATGTGCAGAGGGAGGAAAGGTAAAAGGAACTAATATACTATACATATGTGCAGAGGGAGGAAAGGTAAAAGGAACTAATATACTATACATATGTGCAGAGGGAGGGAAAGGTAAAAGGAACTAATATACTATACATATGTGCAGAGGGAGGAAAGGTAAAAGGAACTAATATACTATACATATGTGCAGAGGGAGGAAAGGTAAAAGGAACTAATATACTATACATATGTGCAGAGGAGGGAGGAAAGTAAAAGGAACTAATATACTATACATATGTGCTGAGGAGAGGAAAGGTAGAAGGAACTAATATACTATACATATGTGCAGAGTGGAGGAAAGGTAAAAGGAACTAATATACTATACATATGTGCAGAGGGAGGAAAGGTAAAAGGAACTAATATACTATACATATGTGCAGAGGGAGGAAAGGTAAAAGGAACTAATATACTATACATATGTGCAGAGGGAGGAAAGGTAAAAGGAACTAATATACTATACATATGTGCAGAGGGAGGAAAGGTAAAAGGAACTAATATACTATATATATGTGCAGAGGGAGGAAAGGTAAAAGGAACTAATATACTATACATATGTGCAGAGGGGAGGAAAGGTAAAAGGAACTAATATACTATACATATGTGCAGAGGGGAGGAAAGGTAAAAGGAACTAATATACTATACATATGTGCAGAGGGGAGGAAAGGTAAAAGGAACTAATATACTATACATATGTGCAGAGGGGAGGAAAGGTAAAAGGAACTAATATACTATACATATGTGCAGAGTGGAGGAAAGGTAAAAGGAACTAATATACTATACATATGTGCAGAGGGAGGAAAGGTAAAAGGAACTAATATACTATACATATGTGCAGAGGGGAGGAAAGGTAAAAGGAACTAATATACTATACATATGTGCAGAGGGGAGGAAAGGTAAAAGGAACTAATATACTATACATATGTGCAGAGGGGGGGGAAAGGTAAAAGGAACTAATATACTATACATATATGCAGAGGGGAAAGGTAAAAGGAAGTAATATACAATACATATGTGCAGAGGAGGAAAGGTAAAAGGAACTAATATACTATACATATGTGCAGAGGGGAGGAAAGGTAAAAGGAACTAATATACTATACATATGTGCAGAGGGGAGGAAAGGTAAAAGGAACTAATATACTATACATATGTGCAGAGGGGAGGAAAGGTAAAAGGAACTAATATACTATACATATGTGCAGAGGAAGGAAAGGTAAAAGGAACTAATATACTATACATATGTGCAGAGGAAGGAAAGGTAAAAGGAACTAATATACTATACATATGTGCAGAGGGGAGGAAAGGTAAAAGGAACTAATATACTATACATATGTGCAGAGGATAGGAAAGGTAAAAGGAACTAATATACTATACATATGTGCAGAGGGGAGGAAAGGTAAAAGGAAGTAATATACTATACATATGTGCAGAGGGGAGGAAAGGTAAAAGGAACTAATATACTATACATATGTGCAGAGGGGGGGAAAGGTAAAAGGAACTAATATACTATACATATGTGCAGAGGGGAGGAAAGGTAAAAGGAACTAATATACTATACATATGTGCAGAAGGGAGGAAAGGTAAAAGGAACTAATATACTATACATATGTTCAGAGGGGAGGAAAGCTAAAAGGAACTAATATACTATACATATGTGCAGAGGGAGGAAAGGTAAAAGGAACTAATATACTATACATATGTGCAGAGGAAGGAAAGGTAAAAGGAACTAATATACTATACATATGTGCAGAGGGGAGGAAAGGTAAAAGGAACTAATATACTATACATATGTGCAGAGGGGAGGAAAGGTAAAAGGAACTAATATACTATACATATGTGCAGAGGAAGGAAAGGTAAAAGGAACTAATATACTATACATATGTGCAGAGGGGAGGAAAGGTAAAAGGAACTCATATACTATATATATGTGCAGAGAGGAGGAAAGGTAAAAGGAACTAATATACTATACATATGTGCAGAGGGGAGGAAAGGAAAAAGGAACTAATATACTATACATATGTGCAGAGGGGGGAAAGGTAAAAGGAAGTAATATACTATACATATGTGCAGAGGGGAGGAAAGGTAAAAGGAACTAATATACTATATATATGTGTAGAGTCAATGAAAGGTAAAAGGAACTAATATACTATACATATGTGCAGAGGGAGGAAAGGTAAAAGGAACTAATATACTATACATATGTGCAGAGGGGAGGAAAGGTAAAAGGAACTAATATACTATACATATGTGCAGAGGGGAGGAAAGGTAAAAGGAACTAATATACTATACATATGTGCAGAGGGGAGGAAAGGTAAAAGGAACTAATATACTATACATATGTGCAGAGGGGAGGAAAGGTAAAAGGAACTAATATACTATACATATGTGCAGAGGGGAGGAAAGGTAAAAGGAACTAATATACTATACATATGTGCAGAGGGAGGAAAGGTAATAGGAACTAATATACTATACATATGTGCAGAGGGGAGGAAAGGTAAAAGGAACTAATATACTATACGTATGTGCAGAGGAAGGAAAGGTAAAAGGAACTAATATACTATACATATGTGCAGAGGGGAGGAAAGGTAAAAGGAACTAATATACTATACATATGTGCAGAGGAAGGAAAGGTAAAAGGAACTAATATACTATACATATGTGCAGAGGGGAGGAAAGGTAAAAGGAACTAATATACTATACATATGTGCAGAGGGGAGGAAAGGTAAAAGGAACTAATATACTATACATATGTGCAGAAGGGAGGAAAGGTAAAAGGAACTAATATACTATACATATGTGCAGAGGGGAGGAAAGGTAAAAGGAACTAATATACTATACATATGTGCAGAGGAAGGAAAGGTAAAAGGAACTAATATACTATACATATGTGCAGAGGGGAGGAAAGGTAAAAGGAACTAATATACTATACATATGTGCAGAGGGGAGGAAAGGTAAAAGGAACTAATATACTATACATATGTGCAGAGGGAGGAAAGGTAAAAGCAGCTAATATACTATACATATGTGCAGAGGGAGGAAAGGTAAAAGGAACTAATATACTATACATATGTGCAGAGGGGAGGAAAGGTAAAAGGAACTAATATATTATACATATGTGCAGAGGGAGGAAAGGTAAAAGGAACTAATATACTATACATATGTGCAGAGGATAGGAAAGGTAAAAGGAACTAATATACTATACATATGTGCAGAGGGGAGGAAAGGTAAAAGGAACTAATATACTATACATATGTGCAGAGGGAAGGAAAGGTAAAAGGAACTAATATACTATACATATGTGCAGAGGGGGGGGAAAGGTAAAAGGAACTAATATACTATACATATGTGCAGAGGGGAGGAAAGGTAAAAGGAACTAATATACTATACATATGTGCAGAGGGGAGGAAAGGTAAAAGGAACTAATATACTATACATATGTGCAGAGGATAGGAAAGGTAAAAGGAACTAATATACTATACATATGTGCAGACGGGAGGAAAGGTAAAAGGAACTAATATACTATATATATGTGCAGAGGGAGGAAAGGTAAAAGGAACTAATATACTATACATATGTGCAGAGGGGAGGAAAGGTAAAAGGAACTAATATACTATACATATGTGCAGAGGGGAGGAAAGGTAAAAGGAACTAATATACTATACATATGTGCAGAGGGGAGGAAAGGTAAAAGGAACTAATATACTATACATATGTGCAGAGGGGAGGAAAGGTAAAAGGAACTAATATACTATACATATGTGCAGAGGGGAGGAAAGGTAAAAGGAACTAATATACTATACATATGTGCAGAGGGGAGGAAAGGTAAAAGGAACTAATATACTATACATATGTGCAGAGAGGAGGAAAGGTAAAAGGAACTAATATACTATACATAAGTGCAGAGGGGAGGATAGGTAAAAGGAACTAATATACTATACATATGTGCAGTGGGGTGGAAAGGTAAAAGGAAGTAATATACTATACATATGTGCAGACGGGGGTAAGGTAAAAGGAACTAATATACTATACATATGTGCAGAGGGGAGGAAAGGTAAAAGGAACTAATATACTATACATATGTGCAGAGGGGAGGAAAGGTAAAAGGAACTAATATACTATACATATGTGCAGAGGGGAGGAAAGGTAGAAGGGGCAAAATATAAAATGGTCTTTATTAATGTTTAACACAGCACAGACTACTTATGTAAGCTTGTCAGTACATATCATGGCACAATCTACATCCGGACGTTTCTTAGCCCTTCTGTTCTTTATCTGCAATGCCACATTCTGTTTGATTATTACATTATTATATGTAAGTTAGTGCCAATATATCCTGGATTGCAGGGAAGTGAACATGTTTTCTGATGCTGCTCTTTTTGTATTAAATGACGATCTTTTGCAACTTGTTTAATAACAGATCTGTTTTTGTTAACAGGTCAGTCTTGCAAAATAGATAGTCTCAATAGGTTTTCTCATGCCACTGCTGAGAAAATTATACATCTGCACAATAGCACACATTTGTACAAATCTGGGCTCCCAGAAAGCTGATTTTGCTGTACTAGTGTGAAAATGCTGTAGTGGGTGAATTAGCATACCTCTCAACTGTCCATATTTTTACAGAATGTCCCAAGTTTTGCTTCATATTTTTCACATGTTTCTCATAAAAATTGTGGCTTTCTGGCAAATCATTAAGAATTAAAGTCACTAAATAATGACAGATATTTTACTTTCAGACTTTGCATCCTTCATAAAATGTATGATACTACAAAACATATTATTCTGGAAATATTCTTAGTTTATAAGAGCAATATTTAAAATACGTTATTGATTTTGGGCCTTTATCTCCTCATTATTTTGGAGTTTGTCCAGAATTCTTGTGCTAAGAGGTTGAAAAGTATGTAAATAACTATTTTTAAAAATGTAGCACCACACCTTGAAAACTGTTTTACTTTGTACATTGCTGTACATAGATTGTTTGTATTTAATCTAACTTATGCATTGTGTTTTTGCAATAATAAATGCTTATGTTTACTCTTCTTGCCTACTTGTCCCGGGTCACAGCTGAAAAGGGTCCTCTGATCAGTTTTGTTACCCAGTTAATAATTCATAAATAAAAATAAAAACAAAATAGGTATTACTTTAGCTAGGTATTACTTTAGCTATAAGGAATATTAACAACACTGTCTGTGTACAGATAGATATTTAAGCATGTTCCAAATCTTCTTATAATGAGGCTATATGCAACAGTTTGCAGTAGTAGCAAATGCACATTTTTAACTGTGTATTTCTAGCATACCAAATATTAGTCCCCTTGCTCCCTTCTTAATCAGAATATGATTTTTCTAGAAATCAATGAATTCTGTGATTGCATTTGTTACCTCGTTGCCATTTTTAATTTTGTTGATTCACAGGATGAACTAGAAATGTCCTTACTTGCTTAGATCCTGATTCATATATTATTGACATTATGCCAAAAAGTGCATTGTCATCCCCTTTGGTAAAAACTCTGTACCCATGAGCTACCACATAGGTGGTAGTCTACTTAATGCCGAATGTTTAATAAGAGACCTTGGGACACAAGTGGACAGTAGTCTCTCCTTTGATAATCACATCGCTACAGTAGTCATGAAATCCTTCTATGTGGCACACCTCATCACAAAAGGTTTCTTATCCAGGAAAAAAGAGGTCATTGTTCCCTTCTGCTCATCACTCATTAGACCCATTATAGAGTACAATGCCCCTTTTGGTATGTACCTCACAAGACATCTACAACAACTGGAAAGGCTGCAGGAATACCTCACAAAGAGGATTACCGGCCTCAAACAGACGCCCTAGGCAGACTGTCTCAAAAAACTCCAGCTTTACTCCGTCGCATATCACCTACTCAAAGGCGATCTCTGCCTAACAAAAAAAGTTATGTCAAACCCAGAGCTGTTGGACATGCTCCACTTAAAGAAATCCCAATCCCTCCAAGCTACATGCTCTAGGGACCTAAACCTTGTCACTACAATAAACAGAAAATGCTGGAGGGATAGATTTCTGTCCCAGAGACTTCCCATACTCTGGAACAAACTACCTATCTATATCAAACAAAGCTCCTCATTAGCACTCTTCAAGAAAAATCTTGATGACTGGAAGGGAAATAGGAAATTCACCACAGGGATCACCTCTGTGGCTCTGCTTGACAGGGGTACAGGAAAATAATTTTCTTGGGTGTCGAAAGCCAGGGTACCTTTTTGGCTAGGCTTATATAGGCCCTAGAGCCAATAGCCTAGTACCTACCCAATGAACCTATGAACCTATGAAAGTGTTTTGATTTTGTGCATTCACTATATTAGACTCTTGCATTCTTTTCCAGACTTGTTCATGTGAGATTGAGACAGAGTTTCTAAAAACTGAAAACAGTATTCAGCGTACAGTCTCACCAGATACCCATGGGAGTGAATAACTTCACATTTCCTAAGTGTCCTTTATTTTTTTATGTTTAGCTACCATACACAGTAATGGCTTAATTGGTTATATGACTATGGTTATATTACTGATGTCAGGGTTTATAAATTTGCCTGAATTTAAAAAATGAATTTAAAGTCTAATTTGAATCCTGCATTCAGGTAAAGACAATGTCCCATCATGGAACATGCAATAATTTTTTTCTCCTTACAATGCCTTACTTCAAATAATCAACTCCAAAGACTGCTGCAGCTCTGTAAATGGGAAAATTTACCATGCAGCAATCTCATTCAGAGTATATCTACATATTTTCTCACTCAGCAACAGTGGCAAAAGCATCCATTGTACTCATTATATATTACCAGCTTAGATTCTCCTGGTGCTCTGAAATTTTTACCACCTTGCAATTTTCAGCCTACACTTGCTTGGCACTTAAAAACATGCCTAAAACAGCAAAAGGTGCCAATGGACATTTTGTAAAAACAGCAGTTTTTTTTAAATCTGTGGTGCCTCAGAAAAGCCTTTAGATGAAATAGAAAACAACTATAAACACACACACACGTGTGTATATATATATATATATATATATATATATATATATATATATATATATATATATAGCTATAGATATGAAATTACATAATTAAATAGTAAAATTTACCTGAAACAATCAATTATTTCCAACTTAATTCCCAGTTTAAGACCATTAGGTATTAAGGTACTAAACTTAAATATACACAATTCCTTTGTATAATAATTTGTTTTACACATCCCCCCCCCCAGAAAAAATAAAAACAAGATACAACCTGCAATAGTACAGAGACAAGAAGCAAATTGTGATTTCTAGAATGATAATTGTAAGAAATGTTCAGGAACTGGAATTTCTTTCTTAGTCTGTTTGATGCCTCTCAAATGCTTATATTTTCTGTCTTTATGTTTTCTCTTTGTTTTCACAGTATAAAATAAATCACAATGCCATTTCAGAAACTATATGACACATGAAAAATCAAATGAACAGAGATTTTTTGTGACAAAAACAATAACCTTGACAGTTGAGAAATGCCACGGATTGCAATAAAGCTGCTGTTTTTACATGCTTATGGTTCATTGTGTTATCTCTGTTGTTTGTTAATATACTAGCAGAAATCTGTTGCCTATTCCATATGTAACTAAGTTCAAGAAAGTGACTATGATGATTAATTTGTCAATTTAGCTCCCATTGTTTAGTCACTTTCAAACTAAGCTGAGCTCTTTCTTCGAATGCATATTCTGCATACCTCTAAATGTCAATGAAGACTCCAAACACAGAATGTTGTGTGCGAATTAATAACATTTTAAAGATATTGTGCAATAAATCGATTACTTCTGTTTATAAATTCAAACAAAGCTGTGAGCTGATGCTCTTGTTAAAACTATAGATTGTATTTCATTATACACAGTAGTACTAAAGTGATGTTATCCTAAAACACAAAAATTAGATATATTTTTGCAGCTTGCCATTTCATATAGAAAAGTTAAGTACTGGGTAAAACACCACGATTTTTACATGTATAGCAGCTTCAGTTCTTATGTAGAATATTTAGTCTCCTATATAAATAAGCAAAAAAAAAGCTTTGCCTTCACTTATGTCTGCCATTATGTAGTGCTAGGAACTTATCTTGGCCTAGATATGCAGTTTGTTAGATAAAGCCATAGCTAAGCTTTTAGTGTTTAGTATGTAATGTTACAATGCACTGAAACACTCTCTTCCATTGACTACAGCCATATAATCAGTGGTGTATATGATAGAATCAGTGAAGTGGTGATACATGTAAATGTCACCCTCACAACTCTAGAGATCGCAGTTCAATCTGGATATCAAGTCACTATTTGGTGTATTAGCTGTTCTGTCTGTACCTCTAAGAGTTTCTTCAGGTGCTCTGGTTTCTTCCTAATTTAAGCTGCTATATTCCACACACACACACACACACACACACACACACACACACACACACACACACACACACACACACACACAGTTTTTACCTTTGCCCTTGTAAGCCCGACCATTACTGAAAGGGGTACAAGGCTAGGGCAGTGGGAGTGGTCCATTCAGGGTGCAGGCAGTAAGAGGGTGCGTCTGTAGAGTGGGGTGAATGGGGCAACTACCTTAGGTGCAAGGTGAAAGGGTGTATGATTGGCAGATAGCAGTAAAGTAGTCTGCAGTACTGACATTCAGAAAGGCATGCCAGTCACTGGATAATCACTAGATAATGGGTATTGAGTGTGCATTCAGAAAGGCATGCCAGTCACTGGATAATCACTAGATAATGGGTATTGAGTGTGCATTCAGAAAGGCATGCCAGTCACTGGATAATCACTAGATAATGGGTATTGAGTGTGCATTCAGAAAGGCATGCCAGTCACTGGATAATCACTAGATAATGGGTATTGAGTGTGCATTCAGAAAGGCATGCCAGTCACTGGATAATCACTAGATAATGGGTATTGAGTGTGTTTATATAATATGAACTACCTCTTGTATGTCATACGTGTTATTTTATTTATGTTATTCTTTGTTACCACTGTATCTAGGTTATTTGCACTGCATTTCTCTCATGAGCTGACATTTGTAATTTCATTTAGGCTGCACTTGTGTGGTCCTAAATGACTAGAGTGGGTCTTTTTTATTTTTAATCTTAACTTTAAGAGGACTTTTTTGCTCCACCACTTAAGAGTTAACGTGTGCCAAATCATTAAAGCACAGAGAACCAAATTACCTTGGTGTGGATCAGCCAAGATGTGTCAGTTCTCCAAGCCAGGCAACAAATACATAAAAAAATAAAGTAGCCACAAGTAAAACAGGTTGAATGCTAGTGAGAAAACCATAAATAATAATGTTTTATGGGACGTCTATACTTAGATTTTGGTATCTGAGCATGCAGAGTATGTAGCTGAAAGATCTGCATTCTTTCAAGTAGGAAATAGGAGATTTACATTTGAAAGGACAGCCAGAAATAAACATGCTGAGACAAGACCATTCAATAATTTGAATACTAATGAAATGTGGTTTAGAAAGGATTCAAATAACAGACACATATGAGGTTCAGCTAATACACTGTAACTTCAGTAAAAGAAACTGGCAAGGTCATTCTACATATAAAACTTTTAAATAACTGTTAAAAAGACATGTCAGATGTGATAGTTATTAAATTCTATACATGAAAGCAATGTTGTGAGCAACCATGAAAAATCATTGAAGTACAACTATTTACCTCATGATATGAAGATCGTATGTGTCAAAGTATTTAAATAATTCAGCAGCCAGTTTCATCACTGTTACCTCCTTCTGCTCTACTCTTCAGAAAAGTAAGTATTATCAATGATTTGTGAGAGCTTTAGGACGTATACAGAATGCAGATAGAGCTGCAGTTACAGTAAAAACAACTTCTGTCTTAGCTGCATGAATGTGGACTCAAGCATATGTGTAGTCAAAACAGAGCAAGGCAAACTTCATGCAATTGCTTCAGTCACCAGGACTAGTAGATAATTAATAGCATAGGGGGTTTATTAATTGAAACTGGGACACAGCACTAAAACATACAGTAGACACAGGCTGGAATTTTATACATTCATTTTCAGTCACTGGTTTATCCATTTCAGGGCTCCAAATGCCAGGGCCTGTCCTAGCCAGCAACACCTGTAATGGGGGATAAAATCCAGGATTCAACATTGATTTCTCTCATGAATACTTTATTTAGCTGATCAGAGTATGGGCAAAGGTGCACTGTGGTGGCTCACATGTGAAAACTGAGGAAACAGAGAATATGGAGAGCAAGAAATGCCATGTTTACTAAATATCATGCCATGTCCCAAGAATACTGCTATGTGTAGGATTTATATGTAATCTGATGCTAAAGGAAGTAAAATCATTCAACAGTAGAGACATGCAAGAATGTGAAGACAGGAAAGATAATGTCTCAGGGTGAACATTTATTGTTTTCCTTTTTTTTCATCTTTTTCTCATACGTTCACAGATGATTACTAGGCTAATGGCACAAGAGCCATTACAAGTCTAGCCAATAATACCCAGAATATGACAATATTATATTTTAATTTCCCTGATATAGGATGGGGTGGTATCAGGGTAGGTCTTTGGGTGGAGTTCTTAGTTATTTTACAGACTGCCTCTGTCTATAAGGGACATGGGCAGTACCACAGGAGTGAATTTACAGTTCCCCATCCATTTATCCAAATTTGTTTTGATGAGGGTGAGGGACAGGCTTTGTTTTATATAGATGGGAAGTTTACTCCATAGACAAGGTAGCCTTTGGGATACGAATTGGTCTCTCCAACAAGTTCTGTTAGAGTCACAAATAAGGCTCAGGTCCATGGAATGCATAACCCTTGTATAATTTTTATTGTGAATGCACTATGTAACATTTTCATCAGGACTGGATCAGAGACTGCCTTGCAGGTCAGGCATAAGTCACCTCTCAATAAATTATATAAGACGGGGTAAAGGGATAGGTTAGTTGGTCTGCATAAGACATGTGTCTTATGCTCTGTATTTTGTTTAGTGAGAAACCTCTGAGGCGGCTCCAACTGATGTAGTTGTCTGGTTAGGTACATGCAGAAGGAAGCACTGTACTTGATTATGGGCCTGATGAAGGTGGAGTACAATGGCACTATGACTTCCTTTGACCTTAATGCCATGCCTTTACTTACAAGTTGAGCCACACAAAAGGATCTCCTTACTACTGTAGCTACCTAGTGGTGAAGTTTAGGTTACTATCTATCTGTGTTCCTAGGTCCCTCACCACTGGGTCTATTTTTAGGGGTGCGTTATCAATATTATAATTTGCAGGGATATCTGATTTACTGAAGGGTATGAATATACATTTTTTAGCATTTAGTCTCAGGCCATGATTTTGGCACCAGTCATTTGTAATTTTTAGGCTTGTCTGTAGGATGCCAGCACCATTTGGTGATTTAATAATTGCTGTCCAAAATCCAATGAATCAGCATGCAAAAAAGGCAGCTACTTCCACGATACTATATTTAATTCAAACAACCATGTAAAACAGAAACAGGGAAAGAATCAGCAAACCGGTTTCGGCCATTTGCCTTCATTAATGCAACAAAATCAATCATTTCCCCCACAACATTTTATATATATATATATATATATATACCACAAACCCATCTCATTGGTTGTAACTCAAAAATCCTCATTAAGTCCAGGTGAAAAAAGGGCCCCTATCCCAATAATAACAAAATTAAATCTAGCAGAAAGGTACCTGATAGTATGTTTAAATAATGCATTTGATGAATGTATACATCTGATGTCACTGAGATGTTCAGAAATACATAGTTTAAGAGGTCGAGAAGTTTGTCCAACATAAAAGTCATGACGTGCATATAGGCAGATAGAACACCCAATCTGACTGACAATTGCCATATACATAAATATCAAATACTTTAGACATATTATGAATGGTAAATTGCTTTGCTTTGCTAACATATTGACAAAACTGCAATGTCCGCAGGGCTGACATAAGAATTGACCATCCAAAGTACAGCAACAGAAACCTAGTGGCTCAATCGTCCATGATATAATCCAGATGAAAACATAATAGTTCAGAACCATTAACTGGTTTTCTTCAATCCTACAGTGATACAAAACTGCCCTATTCATAAAGTCTCCACAACAGTTAATAATATTAAATTAAAATATGGAAGCAAACTGTAAGGAAAGTATGTTTCTTCAGTTTGCATGGTATAACTTTCTTGCACTTCAGCTTCTGAATTAAATGTCAATTTTTTTTGCCTTACAGTTTGCTTCCATATTTTAATTGAGTATTATTAACTGTTAATTGTTCTGAACTATTATTTCTTCATTTGGATTATATCACAGACAAATGAGCCACTACGTTTCTGTTGCTGTATTTTGGATGGTCGCCCCCTATTAGGTTGTCAGCCCTGTGGACACTGCAGTTCTTATAAATATGTTAGCAAAACAAAGCAACTTACCTCTCATAATATGTCTAAAGTGTTTGATAATTATATATTTGGTAATTGTCAGTCAGATTGGGTCATCTATCTACTTATATGCACATCATGCCTTTTATGTTGGACAAACTTCTCGACCTCTTAAACTATGTATTTCTGAACATCTCAGTGACATCAGATGTATACATTCATCAAATGCATTATTTAAACATACTATTAGGCACCCTCCTGCTAGATTTAATTTTCTTATTATTGATAGGATTGTGTTTAATAGAAAACACAAGTCAGGCTAGTATCATTTTTGAATCTTAAGAAAAGGTGGATTATTAGGATAAGGGCCCTTTTTCCACCTGAACTTAATGAGGATTTTTGAGTTACAAACAGTGAGATGAATTTGTGGTGTAGATATATATTGTGAGGGAAATGATTGGTTTATTGTACTGATGAAGACAAATTGTCCGAAACTGGTTTGCTGATTTTTTTCTCTGTCTCTGTTTTCCATGGTTATTTGAATTAAATATAGTATGATGAAAGTAGCTGACTTTTTTGTCTGCTGGTTCATTTTCCATGGTTGTTTGAATTAAATATAATATCGTGGAAGTAGTTGACTTTTTTGTGTGCTGGTTCATTGGATTTTAGACTGTGCTTAATTTTGAACCATGTACCTTTTACAAATGTGTGAAGGTTTGTGGATACTTATAGATTTAATAATTGCTCCCAGCTTACAGTCCTCAGGGAACTTGGACAGCCAGAGGCCCCCAACACTGGCCTTTACTTCAGAAAAGTATATAACAGATGGGAGAGATCCCAACATTGAGCACTGTGGGACACTGCTAGTAACCGGTTTCTTATTGGAAGTGGATTCACCTATCCAGACAACGTGTCCTGTCAGTGAGCCAGTTGACTATCCCACTGATGATGTAGGTGTTTATGCCTAACTCAATAATTTTATCTATGATCCCAGAGTGGGGAATTCTATTGAAAGCTTTGGCCAGGTCTTGATAAGTGGTGTGTACTGTTTTACTCTCATTCATGGCCCTGTTGACTTTCTTGAAAAAGTCCACCAGATTCAGCAGGCAAGACCGCCTTTTTTGAAAGCCATATTGGGTCTGGTCCAGTGTTTAGAGAGTTTATATGTCATTCTTGATCAGGTCCATCACAATTCTCTCCATGATCTTTCAGATAAGACTGGTCCAGCTTATGTGTCTGTAGTTCCCTGGGTCAGTTGATGGGCCCCCTTATGCAGAGGGTCGACTGCTGCAGCCCTACACTCCTCTGGGACAAATCCCGTCTGCAAGCTGAGGCTAAAGAGAGTTCCTAGTGGCCCTGATAGATTCTGTTTTAAGATATTTAGGAAGCATTTTGGAATGTTGTCAGGACCTATAGAGGCTATGTTTCTGACTTTAGCAAGCGCAGTAAAGACCTGTTTCCTTATAATGACCAGTAGAGGGATGGTTGTAGGAATTTCTTTCAGTATGGTAGGAGGTGATTGGCGGAGTTGAACAGAACTTGTTGGCCAGCAGGTTTGCTCTAGTTTCAGGCAGGGTGTAAGTGCTTCCATTCATGATTAACTTGGTACATTGCTGAGCATTTCCCCCGAGCTTATCAACAAAAGCCTTATAGTTATCTTTCACCTGGGAGGCTATCTTTGCCTCGTAGTTTGCTTTGGCAGATTTGACTAGCTCTCTAATTTGTTTGTTTAGACTGTGAGTGTCTTTTTGTACAGTTTTCTTCATTCATTCTTGGCATTGGGGAGGATTTTTTTCCTTTTGTTGCATAGTCTATTTATGCTAGGTGTCTACAAGGGTGGTTTATTTTTGCCAGTAATCTATGTTTGATTCAGACAGTTACTGCCTCCTCTATGCAGCTATAAATGTGGTTGTACAGTGCTTTTGTGTGCAGCTCAGACTAGGCCTTAGTGTTATCTGAGTTCTGAGGAGCTTGGAAGTTTGATAAGTTGTCACTTAGTTTGAAGTAATTGGCCTCAGCGAAGTTCTTAACAGGTCTGGGTATTGATGGGGGTTCTAGGTTTGTCTGAATACTAAAGATCATTTTGAGGTAATATCTTATCAGGGAGGAGTTAATTCATGGGAAGGGGTGGTATCACCCTGTGAAAATTGGGTGAAGATAAGTGAAGGCTGCCAGCCTAACCAGATAGAATTTTGGAGATAATTCTGTTATCTGTAAATATTAATGTAAACCACAGGCTTGTTGTCTTAAATGGTAAAAATAGTGTTACATCTGGAACTGAAAAAAATCTAACAGTGCACTCTACTGACCAAGTAAAGCATGTTGTGACACTTTGATGTTAAAACTCGGAGCCAGTGAGTCTAGAGTGACGCATCCTGTCTATTGTTTTAAGGCCAGAGTTAATGGCCAGAATTTGCATACATAAATATCCTTTATTGCTCTGGTTTCTGCCCAGAGGTGAAGAATGTAAATGTAGTTTCTGTTAGCCTGGGAACCCAAGAAAGTGTGAAGAATGATGTAATGTGAACCAGGAATGTGATTTTAAAAACAGAGAGAATCAGAGAGCATTAAGAATTTTTGTCTTGACCATCCAACTTACCAGCACTGTCTTGCTCTATATGTAAGTTTCTCTTAGACTTGTGTTTTCTCTTAGAAATAGCTAGAAACTAGAAATATTAGACTAAGTGTTTTTCTGTGATGTCAGCACTGTACTACTGAATTATTTTAAGTATTTCTCTGTGATGTTTGAACTCTTGACTAGCACTGTGTAATAAAATGTATTGTCTTGTGTTTTGACTGTTATTAAATATTTTAAACCCTTTCAGCTGTGGCTGCTTTTGTAGAGATCAGTTAAGCTCTTTAGAGTACTTGCATGCCTTTGGTAAAATTGTACAAAGCTACTTCAATATCTTTAGCCCTGGACTACACTACCAATTGGATAATAATATTGCACAGTAATAATTGGAAACCCCTTTAAGGGTCTTTGAGTAGCTGATAAATATTAGTGGGTAGTGGCAGCTGGTATTACCATATAGTCTGGTAAAAAGGTACACAGCTGGAGAACCTGTGCCAGCCTTCCCAGGAATATCTGTGTGGTTGTATAAACTCTTCTCAAAGTATGTGTGTGTGTGTGTGTGTGTGTGTGTGTGTGTGTGTGTGTGTGAGCTACACGGGCAGGGACACGAAGCACTGGTTGGACAGAGAGGGTGCTAGAGGTTTTAGCTTGCCCAGCTGGCTGAGATCTGGACCCTATAGCTGTGCCAGTGGAGAGTCTTATTGGGGACCTGGAGAGCAAGGGAGCAACCAGCCCCAGCCTGACTGTGATTTCTGTGTGCTCTTTAGGGAAATTGCACTTTACTGTCTGTATTTGTTATCCTTTCCTCCTATATGAGACACTCCTCACTGGTGTTAGTGCTGAGGATTGAAGATCCTTGATTGCTGTGTCAGGGCACGGGTGCCACATATTGTTTGGCAGTGGTGGGATATCCACACCACATATTAATTGGTTGGCAAATACTAATTGGCTTGTAGTGGTGTGGGTAGAGTGAATTCCTGTAGCTTGTGTACAGTGAGCTCTGAAGGTGTTTTGTACTGTAAATCAGTCATGCAGTGAATACTCAATTCAGATCACAATTGTTTTATTTCTTTTGTTAGCTAAGTTATACAGGATGAGCAGGCAGCATCTTAGCAGAGGAGTATGGAAAGCTGACATGGAGCCAGCTGATGGAGATGTGCCAGGGTAGGGGACTGGTGCATGAAAACCTGACTAAGGCAGACCTGATTGCAGCCTTCATTACAGCTGCATCAGAAAACAGCAACCAGGAGGACAATCAGACTGGCAGTGCAGATATAATACCCTCAGAGAATGGACAGGTCAACCTTTCTGCAGAGTTCTTAAAAATCCATCTGGAGCTAAAGAGACATGAGTTGGAGGCAGGTGTTTGGAGACAGAAGCAGCTGAGAGACTGAGGAGTCTACAGGCTGAGGAGAATGAGAAACTGCTACACCTGGAAGCTGAGGAAAAGGAGCAGCAGAGGAAGCAGGAGAAGGAAATGCTGACTCTTTGCCAGAGTCATGGAGGTAATGGGGAAGGGAGTAACTGGACCTCAGAAGCACAAAAGGTCAGTAAATTCCTTCGGCAGTTTAAAGAGGGGGATAATTTTGATAGTTTCATTCATATGTTTGAGAGGGTATGCAAACAATATGGTGTTGACCAAAGGCTCTGAGTACGGTTCCTGACCCCCTTACTCTATGGTAAAGCTGTAACTGTTTTGTCAAAAATGTCAGACATTGCATGTTTTGATTATACTGCTGTTAAAAATCACTTGTTCGAATTGTTTAAGCTAGCACCTGAATCTTACAGGAAAAAGTTTTGTGGGCATAGACACAAGGTAGATGAAAGTGTGTGTGAATATGTTGCTGAACTGAGCACTTATTTCCATAGGTGTGTGAGTGGATGTCAGGTCCCCACTTTTGAAGGGCTGGCAGACCTTTTGGTGAGGGAACAAGCCTTTAGCACTTTGCCTGAGGACATGAGGATCTGGTTAGCTGATAGACAATGTGCCACTTCAGATGAGTTGGTGAAGAAAGGAGACCTATACCTGGCAAGCAGGGCAGCCCTGCACAGGAAAGGGACCCCCAGCACTGCTCATGGGGCTAATGGAATCCATGGTGGGCAGCACAGACTGCCCCAACAGAATCTGCCAGTAGAAGGAGAAGCCACTAGTCCAAGTACACATTCAGAAGCTAGGGTTAAATGTTTTGAATGCAACCAATGAGGCCATGTGGCATACAGATGTCCATGGAGGCAAGGTGGAGAACAAAAGGTGAGGGAGCCAGTAAGTGGGAAAGAAAAAATGCCAATAGTAGATTGTCTTGAGACACAACGGTACCAAACTACCATCCTGCAGATGTCCTGATAGGGAAGGATTTGGATGAGGCAGTACCATGTGTTTATGCAGTTACATGCAGTCAGGCTAGGAGACAAGCATATGGGTCTGGTAGCCTGGGGGAGACCCAGACAGACTGCATGCTTGCAGCCAGGACTGGTGAGGTGGTTATGTCAGAGAGGGAGCTACCCTGTGGCAGTGAGACTGAAGGTGAGCCACAGCTGCTTGGGGGTACTGATGGTCCCTTGGACAGAGTGACTGCAAAAGTAGAGGTGAGTAATAGTACCCAGGCTGACAGTCAGGCACCACTGTCAGAGGATGCTAGACTTCCTGTGGAAGGGAAGATAGGAAGGGTTACAAGGAGAGAGTTGAGGCAGGTTCAGCTCTCAGACAATACATTTCAAGGCCTGAGGCAGTTAGCTAGGAAAGCACCTGATTTTCAAGGAAAGGGGGAATCTGTACACTGGGACAAAGGGTTATTATACAAAGAGTGGACTCCTGAGGGAGGGATAGAAGGTGAGAGAGTACAGCAGTTGGTAGTGCCTAGAGCCTACCATCTGGCGCTTCTAGCCACAGCCCATGATATTCCCTTTGCAGGTCATATGGGCATAAAATGTACAAAGAGGTGTATTATGCAGAACTTCTATTGATCTGGAATTTCCAGAGATGTAACAGGGTACTGCAGGACCTGTGAGCAGTGCCAAAAGGTAGGCAAGGCAGGAGACAAGGTGAGAGCTCCTTTGATGCCTTTGTCTGTGATTGAGGAGCCATTTCAGAGGGTAGCTATGAATATTGTGGGTCCTCTGAGTACCCCAAGTTCCACAGGGAAAACGTATATCCTAGTGGTAGTGGATTATGTTACATGATACCCTGAGACAGTGGCTTTGTCCTCCATTGAGGCAGAGAAAATGGCAAATGCTTTGTTAGAGATTTTCAGCAGGGTAGGTTTCCTAAAAGAAATTCCGGCTGACAGAGGTGACAATTTCATGTCAGACCTGCTGGCTTGTCTGTGGAAGTCCTGTGAGGTGAAGCACATGAAGACCACCCCCTACCATCCCCAGACTAATGGTCCTGTTGAGAGGTTAAACTCTACAATCAAGTCCATGCTATGGGCATTTGCAGATCAGTTTAAGAGGGATTGGGAGAAATATTTGCCCCATCTGTTGTTTGCTTACAGAGAGGTTCCCCAGGAATCCACAGGTTTTTTACCTTTGAGTTGCTGTATGGGCATAGGGTGAGGGGACCTCTAGATTTAATTCAAGATAAGTGGGAAGGTGAGTGCAAGTCTCACAAGGAGTCTGTTGTGGCATACATCCTGAACCTCAGGACAAGGCTCAGGGAACTCATGGGCTTGGCCCAGGAGAATGTGGCAGAAGCCCAACAACAGAAAATGGAATGGTTTGACAGGAATGCTCAAGCTAGAGAGTGTGCTGTGGGGCAGCAGGTAATGGTTCTCATTCCTGTCAGACACAACAAGCTGCAAGCAGCTTGGCAGGGACCCTACAAGATGATATGAAAGGTAAGTGATGTTAATTATATGGTGGCACTGATAGGCAGAAGGCAGGGGTACAAATTGTACCATGTTAACATGATGAAACTTTATCGTGATAGGGACGCCCTTATGCTGAGAATTTGCAGTGGATTGCAGGAGGAGTATGAGGGAGATCTGGTGACTGATCTCCTCAGTGATGCTTGGGCTGACACCTCAGTGGAAGGGGTAGAAATGTCCCAGCAGCTATCTCCTACCCAGGTTTGAGAAATCCAAGCAGTGTTCCAGGAATTTGGGGACATGTTCACTGGGAAACCAGGGTGCACCCACCTGGGCAGCACCAAGGTGGATACAGGACTCCAAAGGCCTATTATGCAGGGCCCCTTATAGAGTGCCTGAGAGAGTCAAACAGACTCTGAGGAAAGAGGTACAGAAGATGTTGGAACTAGGGGTAAATCAAGAGTCCAACAGTCCCTGGGTCTCCTCAGTGGTACTGCCAGCATACCTCTCAACCTCTTAGAGCAAGAAATCTGGACAAAGCCATAAATAATGTGGGACAAAGGCCCAAAAATAGGGATATTTTTTAAATATTTGTCGTACAAACCTAGAAAGTTGATAGAACAACAGGTTTTGTATTATGATACATTTTTTGAACAGTATGAAGTCTTAAACTCAAATGTCTATCATTATTTTCTGTCTTAATTCCTCAATGATTTGACAACTATTTGCCAGAAAACTACAATTTTATGAGAAACGCAGCAAACATATGAGGCAAAAATCTGGACATTCTGCAAAAATCTGTACAGTTGAGAGGTACTGGTGCCAAAGAAGGATGGCGGCACCAGGTTGTGTGTGGACTACAGGAAATTAAATAGTCACACAGAGTCAGATGCTAACCCCATGCCTAGAACATATGAGGCCCTAGAGCAGCTGAGTGGGGCTAAGTATCTTACAACCATTGATCTTGCCAAGGGTTACTGGCAGGTGCCCTTGACTCTCAGTGCTAGGGAGAAGTCAGCCTTTGTGACTCCTTTTGGCTTGTATGAGTTCACAAAGATGCCCTTTGTGATGAAGAATGCCCCAGCAACTTTTCAGAGGCTGGTAGATCATATCCTAGCAGTAGCAGGAGGGTTTTTGCCCTTGGTTACCTAGATGATATTGTCATCTACAGCCATTCCTGGCAAGAGCACCTTCAGCATGTCAGGGAGGTGCTGGGCAGTCTACAGAGGGCAGGGTTGACCATTAAGCTGAGCAAATGTCAGGGTATAGCAGAGGTCACCTACCTAGGACATAGAGTGGAGAGTGGTAAGATAAGGCCAGAACCTGACAAAGTGGAAGCTATTCAGGCATGGCCTGCACCTGTTACTAAAAAACAGGTGAGGGCATTTTTAGGGACAGAAGGGTACTATAGAAATTTCATCCCCAGTTATAGTACCATAGCTGCTCCCCTCACAGACCTGACAAGAAAGAACAAGCCAGATAAGGTAGTGTGGACCCTAGCATGTGAGCAGGAATTCCAGAAGCTTAAAGAAGCTTTGGGAGGACCCCCTGTGTTAGGCAGTCCAGATTACAGCAAATAATTTGTTGTGCAGGTGGATGCTTCGAACCATGGGGTGGGGGGCTGTACTTAGCCAAATTTCTTCAGAGGGAAAAGAGCACCCAGTGGTTTATCTCAGTCATAGGCTCCAGCCCAGGGAGGAATGCTATGCAGCTGTAGAAAAGGAATGTCTAGCCATATTATGGGCACTGCAGAAACTTCAGCCTTATCTGTATGGAAGAAAATTCACTGTTATGACAGATCACAACCCCCTAACATGGTTAAACAAATCCAGCCAGCAAAATTCCAAGTTGCTAAGATGGAGCTTGGGGTTGCAAGCATATGATATGTCCATGCAGCACTGCAGTGGGATTAGCAATGCCAATGCAGATAGGCTCTCAAGACAGGGAATGGGGTAAGGTACGCTCAGATAGGCCTAATTCCCTCAAGCAGCATTTCTCAAGGGTCACCTGAAAAACTAGCTTGAGTTTTCCGGCGGGGGGGGATATGTGAAGATTTGGTGAAGATAGGTGACGGCTGCCAGCCTAGCCAGATAGAATGTTGGAGATAATTCTGTCATCTGTAAATATTAATGTAAACCACAGGCTTGTTGTCTTAAATGGTAAAAATAGTGTTACATGTGGAACT
The DNA here is from genome assembly GCF_019279795.1 of Protopterus annectens. Lineage (NCBI taxonomy): Eukaryota > Metazoa > Chordata > Ceratodontiformes > Protopteridae > Protopterus > Protopterus annectens. The sequence goes on along the minus strand of NC_056729.1, from coordinate 1,938,315,029 downwards.
GAAAATGTAACAACAGTGCACTTTACTGACCAAATAAAGCATGTTGTGACCCTTTGATGTTAAACCTCGGAGCCAGTGAGTCTAGAGTGAGGCATCCTGCCTATTGTTTTAAGGCCAGAGTTAATGGCCAGAATTTACATGCATAAATGTCCTTTATTGCTCCAGAATTTACATGCATAAATGTCCTTTATTGCTCTGGTTTCTGCCCACAGGTGAAGAATGTAAATGTAGTTTCTGTTAGCCTGGGAACCCAGGGAAGTGTGAAGAATGATGTTATGTGAATAAGGAATGTGATTTTAAAAACAGAGAGAATCAGAGAGCATTAAGAATTTTTGTCTTGACCATCCAACTCACCAGCACTGTCTTGCTTTATATGTAAGTGTATCTTAGACTGGTGTTTTCTCTTAGAAATAGCTAGAAACTAGAAAGATTAGACTAAGTGTTTTTCTGTGATGTCAGAACTGTACTACTGGATTATTTTAAGTATTTCTCTGTTCTCTCTGAACTCTTGACTAGCACTGTGTAGTAAAAAGTATTGTCTTGTGTTTTGACTATTTGCTATTAAATACTTTTAAACCCTTTCAACTGTGGCTGTTTTTGTAGAGATAATTTAAGCTCTTTAGAGTACTTGCATGCCTTTGTTACAATTGTACAAAGCCACTTTGATAGCTTTAGCCCTGGGCTATACTACCAATTGGATAATAATATTGCACAGTAATAATTGGACACCCTTTTAAGGGCCTTTGATTAGCTGATAAATATTAGTGGGTGGTGGCAGCTGGTCCTACCATACAGTCTGGGAAAAAGGAGCACAGCTGGAGAACCTGTGCTAGCCTTCGCTATTAGTGTCTGTGTGGTTGTATAAACTTTTCTCAAACTGCATTTGTGTGTCAGCTACATGGGCAGGGACACAAAGCACTGCTTGGACAGAGAGGGTGCTAGAGGTTTTAGCTTGCCCAGCTGGCTGAGATCTGGACCCTATAGCTGTGCCAGTGTGGGAGTCTTATTGGGGACCTGGAGAGCAAGGAAGCGACCAGCCCTAGACTGACTGTGATCTCTGTGTGCTCTTAAGGGAAATTGCACTTTACTGTGTATTTGTTATCCTTTCCTCCTATATGAGACATCCCTCACTGGTGTTAGTGGTGAGGATTGAGGCTCCTTGATTGCTGGGCCAGGGCACGGGCATCACACACCCCATATCCATGAGTACTAGGTCTAGGATATTTGTATCTCTAGTTGGGGAGCTAACTAGTTGCTCCAGGGTGTTTTTGTTGCCAAAGTCCAAAAACCTCTGAGCAAGGGAATTATGGATCATATAAATCTCCCAGTTTATGCAGGGTAATTTAAGTCATGGAAAAGGGTAAAAAATGTATGTGGGTGTGTGTGCGTGTGAATCTGTGCGTAATTGTCTAGTAGCCCTGGTGATTTAATCTCACTATGCAGGTTACTCCCAATTCAATATAGATAAATGACTCATACTTCACAACTCCCTGTTCACTTCCTATTTACAATAGACACAGCACCTCTTTCCATACAATCGCACCTAGAGCCTTAACTCAAGGTCCACTTCCTCTCCCACTTGAGAACACAGCATCTCTGGTACACAGTCTCTCTCTCTCTCTCTCGAACTCTTATGTTTATAAGAAGTGGGTGTGTGGCCCATATCTTCCAGCTGTCTAGAATTTTGCAGAATGTCTTTGATTTTGTGTTATACCTTTGCCTTGTCCCTTGTAAAACATTTGAATTTCTAATAAATCACTGAGGATTACAATTATTCAATTATGCCTGATATGAAAGTTGCATACTTTGTTTTGTTCAGAAAATGCATGCTGATGCAAATCCTTTTGTAGTAAGCTTTGTAAGTGAACTACAATAATATTAAAACCTTGTCTCTGATTTTGGGTCTTTGTTTCCCCATTATTTTTGGCCTTGCCAGGAATTCCTAAACAAAGAAGTTGATAGGCACATTGAGGCCACACCCAATCAGGACAAATGAGGATCTATCTATATATATATATATATATATATATATATATATATATATATATATATATATATATACACATATGTATACACACACATATCTCAGAGTAGTAAAAGGTATATGTCCTTTTCCCCACTGTAGTGCAATCCTGGAGTTAGTATATATAGTTAGGGGGGGTGGGTGTGTGCGGGCTGTAGCCCCCCACCTAGGTTGGTTTCATATTGTCTGGTTTGGTTGTATATTATTCGATTTGTTTTTTTTTTTCGGTAAAACCAAACTGGGTGGGGGGCTGTGTCCCCCACTCCCCCCTAACTATATATACTAACTCCAGGATCACACCAGTGGTGAAAAGGACATATACCTTTTACTTGCCTTACAGTACTCTACACACTGCCAGTACTAATTGTCAGTGAAATGAGTTTTAGGTGAAGTGAAGTAGACCCAAATATAGATATGAATATGAATATGATTTTGGATATGGATGCAGATACTGATATAGTTATAGAAATAGATATACATATAGATATAGATGTAACAGAGTAGTGTAAAATGGCAGTATGATTGTCGCAGCCTCCTAATGGCCAGATCAGAGCTAACAATTAATTAACATGGAAAACATATTGCTTTGTTCAGGCATAGGAAAACAAACTGATCTACAATTTACATTCTTCGAAAGAGAAGGTTGTGCACATCCCACCTCATGTCCAAATGTTGCTAGTATACAGTACACAAAAACTGCTCTCACCAGTTCCACAGATATGAAACTTATGGCCATGCTTCTGACAGCCCTACAGAGCGGAGTGTAAACTGTTGTATATGAACTGTAGCTCAGTTAAATTTTCATTCAGTTGGTGTATCCTTCCAATCCCAGTATAATATTGTATTAATGCTGCAGAGAGATGGATTTTACAGTATTAATATAAAACCACAGCATCTAATTGACATAGAAACAACTTAAAACTCTGGAAACAGAACTTTGCATTTATAGCAACATACTACTTTGGTTGGCCCTGTTGCTTGATAATGCTTAGCTCTATGATTTAGTGTCTGCCTACTGTAGTCCACCCCCCTCTATGTAGTGAGCTTGCCTTCCCTATGGCTTATGTCTCCTGGAGTCATTGCCAGGGTCTCGACTTTCCATTTATATCCCAAAGACATGCAAGCAGCCAAATTGGCCAAGCTTAAAAAAAACATAGGTGCTGTGTGTAAGTGTGTGTGTGTGTGTGTGTGTGGGGGGGGGGGTGCATCCTGCAATTGACAACTCATCCTGTCATATGCCCATTGCTTGTTAGGATATTGCCTGGCTTCTCATGGCCTTGAATTAAATAACGTGGGTGTTGAAAATGGAGTGATGGAATTCTCAAGAGCACAAATAAGTCAAATCCAAATGTAATTAAATACAGCCCCCAAATCCATTATTTCACCTTAGCATCTCATGTTTCCTCCTTCTTCTTTGGTGCTGTGGCACAGAGGGATAAAGCACTAAGTCCATCTCAGATGACCTATGTTCGATTAGCTGCATAGGTGCAGAAGGGGCTGCAGGGGTTGGATGGAAGTGACCAGCCAACACCATTTCATTCATTGTGCAGGGGAGGCAGTTTGTCTCTCTGCAATAACATGAAATGCTGTCAAGATCCATGCACCAAATGGTATGCCACATGCTGTCAAGGTTGTACATGCATGCTTCTCCTGAAGAAAGCCATAGTGGAGCTCACGCTTCTAATGAAGGATTGTGCGTTAGGGCATGCTCCATCATCATTATCATAATCTCCCTTTTACACATTTTCTACATGAGAATGAGGTGTCACAAACTGTCAGCGTCTCTCTTGGTTCAACCCCACTCTGCTACCTTCTTTGGCAGTTATACCTGACTGTTGCAGGTCTTCTCTGGACTTCTTCCTATGTATCCTAAATGTACTTACTGTCTTCTAATTTCCTGCACATGTGCCCAAACCACTGTAGTCTGTTCTCTGTGACTTTTTCAGGAACCAGAGCTACTTAGGGCTTCTGCTCTGATGTTCTCATTTCTTCATCTGTCCCACAAAAGGCTTGCTCTGTGGTAGCAATATGGTGCAGTACCTTTATCATCCTCCTTCTCTCCATTGCCCTAAGACGTGAACTGGGTACAGCCAGGGAATGCTAAGGTGGGTGCAGTAGACCCAGAGAAGCTGGTGGCAGCTGACTGTTAGCTGAGGGGAGTTAAAACAAGGTATTCTCCTTCTTAAAATCAAAGTCAGCAATATGCAACCACCTGAACCCCCATTTCAGTGACTTAGCCTGCTGTCTGCACCATTCTTGCCATATTTGGCAAATCATGACTGTTTGATGCTTTATTATATATACTTGCAGCTTCCATTTCTGCCTTTCCATTTTTTGGTGATTTCTCAGTTCACTTCCTTATCACTTGTCTCCTCATTACCTTGCACAGTCTATTTGACTGTCCAGCTATTTAACAGACATAATATTTTGTCCTGGGATTAGCTAAATCCACTACAAGGAATGTTAGGAAAAAACATGACAAGTTTAACAAGGGGAAAAGAAAATGCCATTTCAGGTGAAATTGTGGGTGCCCAGTTCTTTGCTCCTTTCAGATGGGAGTTATTTTTCTGCTTGAGCAGAAGCATTTGAATCAGACAAGTTTGAACACTGTTTTTAACCTTTTTTTTCACTTGGCCAAAAAAGTAAAAAGTTAAATATTTAGTTCTTGTGCAAAAAAAGTAATGGTGATGGTATTTGCATTAAGCAGCCCATGCAGTAAGTATTCTAGATGTGCATATCAGGAATGTAGATGGGATCTTGTTTTCATACCTCTCAACTGTTCAGATTTTTGCAGAATGTCCAGATTTCTGTCTCATATTTTTGATCTGTTCCTCATACACTTGTGGTCTTCTGGCAAATCACTAGCAAATCATTGAGGACTGAAGAAAGAAAAGTATGGCAGACATTTGAGTTTCAGACTTCATATCCAAATGGTATGCCCATAGCATGGTCTTGAGTGTAGAGTTTAGCCTCTGAACAAGACCATTAGTCTGGGGATGGTAGGGGATGGTTTTTAGGTGCTTCACCGCACAATACTTCCACAGACAAGCCAGCAGGTCTGACATGAAATTGGCACCTCTGTCAGTCAGCATTCCCTGGCGTTTGGAAAAACTACCCTGCAGAAAATTTCTAACAAAGCATTTGCCACTTTTTCTGCTTCAATGGAGGACAGAGTCGCTGTCTCAGAGTATCTGGTAGCATAATCTACTACCACTAGGATATACTTTTTCCCTGTGGAACGTGGGGTACTCAGAGGCTGTACAATATCCATAGCTACCCTCTGAAATGGCCCCTTAATCACAGGCAAAGGCATCAAAGGAGCTTTCACCTTGTCTCCTGCCTTGCCTACCATTTTGGCACTGCTCACAGGTCCTGTAGTACCCTGTTACATCTCTAGAAATTCCATCCCAATAAAAGTTCTGCATAATACGTCTCTTTGTATGTTGTATGCCCATATTACCTGCAAAAGGAATATCATGGGCTACGGCTAGAAGTGCCAGATGGTAGGCTCTGGGCACTACCAACTGCTGTATTCCCTCACCCTGTACCTCTCCCTCAGGGATCCACTCTCTATACAGTAACCCTTTGTCCCAGAATACAGATTTCCCCTTCCCTTGAGAATCAGGTGTCTCACTAGCTACCTCTCTCAGGCCTTGTAATGTAGGGTCTGAGAGCTGAGCCTGTCTAAATTCTCTCTTGGTAACCCTTCCCAGCTCCCCTTCCACAGGAAGTCTAGCATCCTCTGACAGCGGTGCCTCCCTGTCAGCCTGGGTACTACTACTCACCTCTGCCCTTGCAGTCACTCTGTCCAAAGGAACATCAGTACCCACAACAGCTGTGGCTCATCTTCAGTCTCACTGCTCCAGGGTAGCTCCCTCTCTGAAGTAGCCAGCTCACCAGTCCTGACTGCAAGTGTGCAGTCTGTCTGAGTCTTCCCAGGCTACCAGACCCACATGCTTGTCCCCAAGCTTGTGTGTAACTGCATGAACACACAGTACTTCATTATCAAAATCATTCCCTATCAGGACATCTGCAGGGATATCCTCAAATACACCTACTTGCTGCCTTCCTTTTCCACCCTCCCAGTCAAGGTTAACCATAGCCAAAGGTATTTGGAATGGGGTCCCCCCAGAGCTCTGACTGGAGTAGACTGCCCAGGCAAGTAGTGCTACTCTTTAACCATTGCAGGCTTTACAATGGTCATGGCAGAGGGTTTGTCTCTCTTAGCAATGGCCTCTTTCTCATTCATTAAGATAGGATATAACCTCTTTCTGTAGTTTGGTAGACTTGTTGTCTCGAGACAATCTATTGTTGACATTATGTCATTCCCACTTACTGGCTCTCCCACCTTTTATTCCCCACCTTGCCTCTGTGGACATCTATATGCTACATGGCTCCACTGGCTGCATTTAAAACATTTAACCCTTGGTCCTGGATGTGTATTTGGACTAGTGTCATCCCCTGCTACTGGCAGACTCTGTTGGGGCAATCTGCGCTGCCCACCATGGGTTTCCTTAGACCCATGAGCAGCACTGGGTGTCCCTTTCCTGTGCAGTGATGCCCGGCTTACTAGGTACAGGTCTCCCTTCTTCCCCAACTCATCTGCAGTATTGCATTGTTTGTCAGTTAACCAGATTCTCAAGTACTCAGGCAAAGTGCTAAGGGCTTGTTCCCTCACCAAAAGGTCAGCCAGCCCTTCAAAAGTGGTGGCTTGACATACGCACACCCACCTATGAAAATAAGAGCTTAGCTCAGCAACATATTCACACACACTTTTATCTGCCTTGCATCTATGCTCATGAATCTTTTTCCTATAAGCTTCAGGTGTTAACTTAAAACATTTACCCTGACTAACTAACCTAACAAAAAATAAAACAATTGTGATATGAAACGCTGTACTCTCAATCAGCCACACAGTGAACATTCAAGCACCTTCAGTGACTACTGTACACAAGCTACAGGAATTTCATATCTACACCACTACAAGCCAATTAATGTGTGATGTGGCTGTTTCACCACTATCAAACAATTAATATGTGATGCCCCTGCACAAGATAGAAACAGTCAAACAAAAATAATGGGAAACTGATTTCCTCCTGCTTTTATGATTCAGCAATTCTTTTTGTGTTTGTTATGACTAGTTATGTAGCATACTGGGATACTGGAAGCTGTTGGGATATAATCCACATGAAGAAATACTGATTTTTATTGTTTCATGCTTAAGCATTCCCTAATTTTATTCCAGCATGCCATGCAATGCAGACCCTATTTAAGAGTATATATGTATTACATTATTCTTGTTATTGCTATTATAATTATAATTTTATAATTGTAATTATTATTACTTACTTATTTTTTTGTGACTGCTATAAGAAAATACCATCCAACTGGTAAAGCACGGTTGTCTGGTTTTAGCCTTGAACAAAATTGTCACCTCACTTGACCAATGAGAAATTCTTTGGAGTTTTTTTATGCCAAAGCATTTTGAAAGCAATTTCAGGAGCAGAATGTATACCGGCATTTGCAGAGTGACGTGCATCCATCCATAAAAGAATTATGTCATTTATTTCCTTAGACTCACTTACAGTTATGGTTAATTTAGATAATATGTTGTTGCAATGAACTGAGCTATATTTATCTGTCATGTAAATCTACATACCCTATCACTTAAAGGAAGTATAAAATAATTATCAGTGATATTTCACATTCAGCCATTATCCTTCTGGGGTCAGTATTGAACCCCTGCAGTACAAGAAATCATTTTAACATTGTGTAGGTGAGTGCAAAGCAGAATTCTTCTGCATTTTTTCTTAAAAGCTATGTTTCTCTGATATATTCTTAAAAGCTTTGTCTCTCTGATATCTGCACAGCAAGCAGTTATCATTAATGTTTTGCAGTAAACATTCGAGTGCTCAGTTTTGGATGTATGCTGAAGACATTTTGCTAGAGTATCATCTTCATGACAGAATTAAAACAAACTCTTTTCTTCCTTTTTATTCTTAAGGATAAATATATCACACTGACAACCTATCTCTTATTTATATTATTGTTTTTCACCACGGGTGGTAACCTTCAGTTGTTTTTGATAAATAAATAATAGGGTTGGCAGTGTCTTAAAAGTGTCTAAAGCATCTATCTCACAGACAGTTGCAACAAAGAACAGTTAAATGCATCCTGATCACCCTGACAAGTAGATTCATGAACGCACGTATAAATTATTAAATAAGTGCCTTTCTCATGTTTACATAATTGTTTTTACTGTTTAACCTTATTTCTTTTGCTTTTAATGACAGCAGTGAATGTGCTACTTTGCTGTATTTCTAATCTTTCTAAAAAACAATACAGATTTTTTTATTACTTTATTAATGCAATTGTAAAGAATTTTAATCCACTTGTTAATCTTCCATGACATTTGACTGTAACTGTATAGTAGTTTCAGTAGCTATATAAATTTGTAATTTGTTGTCGTATCTTCAAGGATAATCCCAGGCGAAGAAGCATGGGTAGATTATACATGTCAGGTATTTCTACGCCACTGAAAAATTCATTTTTTTTGTGTCTTAGACATGTTATGAAAGCCTTTTGGTGATTATCTCCTTGTCAGGTATTTCTACGCCACTGAAAAATTATTTTTTTTGTGTCTTAGGCATGTTATGAAAGCCTTTTGGTGATCAACTCCTGGGAACTGCTCAAGCTCTGCTCTCATGGTAAGAATAATACTAAATTTAGTTGACCAGGTTTGCTGTATATGTATGATATTTAGTAAAAAAAACACAAGGTTTTACCCCATGTTAGACTTTTGGCAATTCTCATTCTTGGTCTCAAGGTTAGGCAATATTATTACACAAGAATTTAATACAAAACACACATCACATGGTAAAAGTATTAGGCTTTCAGTTTATAAATAAGTAGTCAAAAATCACTTTGTTCTTTACATAAAAATCTTGCAATAAATGCCCAATTTAGGAATTCACTAATTAGTAACAATTACAGGAATTTTAGTTTTTTTTTTTTTGAAGTCCACCAAATAAATTTATTATTATTCAAGCTTCTAATGAAAATAATGCCCTTGCAAAACACAATCTGTACACAGTTCAGTAAATTCAAATTCTTTGCATTAGAATAGATTGATTCATTTTTCTGAGACAGTGACTCTTTTCTTGAACTGAGGGAACTTAAATGGCAGTTGTTATTGAATGCTGAATCATCTCCAGGACTGAATGAGAGTTTAAACATTAAATGTGTTCTATGCTGGTGCAACTAATGACACGCCCACTTCAGCATCTTATTCACTATACTCATTAATGTTATGTCATTTGATCTGCTTTTTTATTATTGCTATAATGCAGTTGTTTTTAAAAGACTTATGTTTATTGGCTACTGTATTTGCATTTTAGAATTGTACGTATTTAAACTAGTGATTATTGCATTTTACTGTATTCTGAGGAAGTTCTTACATCTTAAGAACAAAAGCTTCATATCCATTTAGCGTCAGTCTGCCTTTCTTTTAGTCCATTGAAGCGCTATTTTTTATAATTCTAAGTCTTCATAGTTTGCGATTATATTTTATTATTATTGTTGTTGCTGTTGTTGTGAACTGCACTATTTATTCAGTTTGTTTGCAACTTATTTTGACTTACTAAGACAACCACATTAATTATAGACTTCCTAGTTTAGATAAAAAGTACATCTATTACCAATCAGAGAACATCTTATGAACAGTAAAATGTTACAAAATATTGTGAAAATCAAAAGCCATTAGTTGCATTATTGAGAAAACGCTCACTGCAAATCAGGTGGTGTGTGAAATTCTCAGCTTATGACTTAAGAGTTAGAAAACAAAGGTTTATGTAGGGAGGTTAGGCAGAAGAGAAGATGTATGCCAGTTCAGAGGATTAAGTGAATTAATAACTGCGGTAGCCCAATACGGTGAGAGTAGGACCGAAGACTAGTGAAAAAAAAAAATCTAGGACTTAAAATGGTGATTGTTGGGAAAAGTTCTGATTTTATAATACTTTTTTTTTTTGTAAAATGCAAACATTTAGAAGGCAAGTCCTTTCACTGCACCGATAAATGTAACTGATTTATGTCAAGAGGCTTAGAAAGTACCATTTCTAGGCCTTTCCAGTCCACACATATATTTAACTGATTTATATCTTGTATGAGACTTTAAACCAAGGCACCATCTGTCTGACTTGGTGGTAGCTTAGCTGGACGTAAAAGATTCCAAAGCATCTATTGAAAAGAGTAGGGGATGTTTCCTTTGTGCCCCGGCCAAATTTCCCCTCATAAGATAAATATAATCTCATATTCCCCCTGAAAAGAAGCTACCATCTGGTCGATAGATAGATAGATCAAATAAACTTAATGTTGTGGATATATTGAGAACAGGCAACAGTGGTTGTCAGCGTTGGAGTGTCAATGTATTGCAAGGGGCCCCTCTGTGTTCAACTGAGAGCAAAAAACTATAATAAAATACCGTCTACCATCACTACCTCACCACCACATGGCAATACACACTTATCTCACTTCGCACTAAGCCTATACAATGTAAGCACATTAGAGTAGCAGCAGTGCTTTTTGAATAAGAAGCCTACACATTTAGCTGCACCTATCTGCAGCCAGCACAAGTATTAGCCATAAAAAGGTGCACAGAAGTTTGAGCATACAATGCCAACAAAAGTTGTTGCCTGCAGGCAAACCTACTGAGTGAGCACATGCGGACAGCATAATACATGGCAAGGGTAACTTTAATGAAAGAATGTGTGTGGTCAATTATAGATAGTGAGTGTTACTGCATGCTGTAGATATGTAACAGAAGGTTAGTGAGTGTTAATACATGCTGTAGGTATGTAACAGAAGGTTAGTGAGTGTTAATACATGCTGTAGGTATGTAACAGAAGGTTAGTGAGTGTTAATACATGCTGTAGGTATGTAACAGAAGGTTAGTGAGTGTTAATACATGCTGTAGGTATGTAACAGAAGGTTAGTGAGTGTTAATACATGCTGTAGGTATGTAACAGAAGGTTAGTGAGTGTTAATACATGCTGTAGGTATGTAACAGAAGGTTAGTGAGTGTTAATACATGCTGTAGGTATGTAACAGAAGGTAAGTGAGTGTTAATGCATGCTGTAGGTATGTAACAGAAGATTAGTGAGTGTTAATGCATGCTGTAGGTATGTAACAGAGTGGTAATACATGATGTAGGTATGTAACTGAAGGTTAGTGAGTGTTAATGCATGCTGTAGGTATGCAACTGAAGATTAGTGAGTGTTACTGAATGCTGTAGGTATGTAACAGAAGGTTAGTGAGTGTTACTGTATGCTGTAGGTATGTAACAAAAGGTTAGTGAGTGTTACTGTATGCTGTAGGTATGTAACACTAGGTTAGTGAGTGTTAATGCATGCTGTAGGTATGTAACAGAAGGTTAGTGAGTGTTAATACATGCTGTAGGTATGTAACAGAAGGTTAGTGAGTGTTACTGTATGCTGTAGGTATGTAACACTAGGTTAGTGAGTGTTAATGCATGTTCTAGGTATGTGACAGAGTGTTAATGCATGCTGTAAGTATGTAACAGAGTGGTAATACATGATGTAGGTATGTATCAGAAGGTTAGTGAGTGTTACTGTATGCTGTAGGTATGTAACACTAGGTTAGTGAGTGTTAATGCATGCTGTAGGTATGTAACATTAGGTTAGTGAGTGTTAATGCATGCTCTAGGTATGTGACAGAGTGTTAATGCATGCCATATGTATGTAACAGAAGGTTAGTGAGTGTTACTGAATGCTGTAGGTATGTAACAGAAGATTAGTGAGTGTTACTGAATGCTGTAGGCATGTAACAGAAGGTTAGTGAGTGTTACTGTATGCTGTAGGTATGTAACACTAGGTTAGTGAGTGTTAATGCATGCTCTAGGTATGTGACAGAGTGTTAATGCATGCTGTAGATATGGAGAAAAATACTGATGGACATAACACATACACATAGGTGTCACAATGACCAGGATATAAACCGCGTCCGGCTTCCATTCCATTAATTGCCAGGTACTGTGTAATGCATGGGGATGCATCACCAACGTCTCTGTCCTGGCAGGGCACATGATTCCCATATCTGGCACACTACCTCACTTTCCCACCTCTTCTTGCATGGTAGGATGCCCAGTGATCATCTTTTTGGTAAGTGGAAGTCATTTTTTTCAGCAAGTATTTATACATGGTAAACTTAATTGTTGTACATTAATATGCATTTGCTTATATTGCCTCCCCTGACTGTTTTTTTTTAAGTGGATGCCTGATATCCCCTGGACGCATGTCTCATGACTCCAGTGATAAATCTATCTGGAGGTACAGAGAAGAAATTTAAGACATCCCTGTCCAGATCTGTATTGTGATTGAGAGGGTGTTTGGCCTCCTGTAGAGCCATTTCAGCTACCTGGATGAGTCTGAGGGAGCCTTTCAGTATGACACAGCTTCTGCATTTAGGATGTTCACTGCATGTTGCATTCTGCATAATATAATCATGCACTTGTCTGGTGGTGGGGTGACCCATGCTGTCATTGCAGCTCCCAGTTCCAGTCCCACTATAAATAATGATGACCAGCCCACTGCAGTAGTAAGGGACTCCATGCTGTAGGCTCATGCATGGCATGTGGCTGCACAAGTAAGAAGGTGGCACCTAGTCCATGACATTCAGGTTAGAGTTTCTTTTTTTGGAAAAAAAAACACATGGAGTATAACTGATACATGCAGTGGTACTTGTGGGCTATGCTGTGTGGTGATGGTCTGCTGTCACTGTTCATCTCACATTCTCATCTTAAAATAGTTTTGTATTGCTACCTGCCTGCCTGAATGCTCTTTGATTCCTGTTCAGTGGTTCTGTAAGGCAGCAAAGCAATAAATAAGTAAAGAGTTGCACAAGATGTAGGTAATGAGTTTTGGTTTATTTTCTGTGCAACAAAAAGCAGTACTTTCCGTGTAAAGATTTATGTTGCACTGCACATCAGATTTCTTTCTTCCTGTCATTCAGAATAAATATGACTTCAGAAAATGTCTTCATTTGTAGAGTGATGAGGGTGTATCGACAGCAGGTAAGTGTGTATGACAGGATGATCATTTAAATGTGTAATTTCTGAATGACGTAGTGAATTGTTTGCTCATTGTTATTGCGATTTCTTATGTAGCTGTAAGCATATGGAATGGCAATGCATGTATTATTGTTCGTTGCCCCATTGTTCATTTATGAACTGAACAGATGTACATAGACCTCCCTCCTCCCCACAATCTAATTGCATTTGAAAAGGAAATTTAAATGACTGCAGTTACAGAGTATGGTGAAAGTAATGGAATAACAATTGCACATGAAGTTGTTATTCCAGTTGCACCATATTCTGTGTCATAGTCATCCTCACAGATGGACAGAAGGTACTCATCATCTGGTGTCAACTTAATAAGGTTCAGAGGCCCCCTGTCGTGCTGCTGACAACTGCATTCTGCCTGGCCTTGCTTCTAACATGCCCCACCATATCATTTACCTTTTTTGCACTTTGCCAGTGATTTGTTTCTCCTTACAACTTTTTTGATTTCAACAACTACTTGGCTCCATGCTTTGCTCCTTTCAGGTTGTCTGGGCCCCCTTACCACAATAAGTTTGCCATGTGTCCTAACTGATGCCACAAGTACACAATTTATGCCTAAAGGTATGATGTTAATGCCAGGTCCTTTATTCACCAGCAAGACTACACATGGGAAAAAATGAAGAAAAAAGGGGAACAGACAGGCACTTGCCATCCTACTGTCTGGATGGCATCAGCAGGTAACGTGTGCCCTGCTATTCCTGCTGCCAAAATAAATAAGCAAACAGAAATGTTATTTAAACTACATAACTACACCTTGTGCAATACTAATCACACTAAATACACCAAAAGACAAACTGCAGTACTATTTGCCATTGCCAGGTATTCCTCCCTCACTGACAGTAGTAAAACATAACTTTCATTAGCTATGTGTATTTCTGCCTTTTGCAACAACAGCAAAAAAAAAAAAAAAAACACACCACAAATATGCACAGCGTAAATTGTAATGATCTATTGCTCACCTCACTTACTACAGTTTTGGTAATCATCACCACATGACAAACACCTGCAAGCACTTGACAATACCAATCAGGCATGTAATGATTGTATCATTAAATGCAAACGATACTTCAAAATGTATTGCAAATGACCTTTAAAACATTATGACACAAATTGCTAATTTGTCTCTTAATGAGTATTAATTTATTTAAATAATCTTTTTTTTTTACTTTTTGATATCTGTAGTATCCTAACAGATTTGTTGCCTATCTTGGCTATTCATGAGTCAGTACTGAGCAGCTCATCTTTGCGGGGTAAATTCAGGCCGATTTACACATTTAGTATGCAAAATAAGGTCGATATCATATAAGCGAATCGCACAAATTGTGAACACTCATGATATCGAACGTACCGGACCTCAAACTTCCTATTGTGGGGGCCTGTGCCACCACAGCCCCCGCTAAATATATATATTCCAACTCAGAGATCACACTACAGTGAGGAAAGGGCAAATATCCCATTCTTCACTGTACCACGATCTCAGAAAAAGCACTTTGAGGTTGGGTACGTTCGATATTATGAGCGTTCTCAATTTGTGCGATTCGCTCATATGATATAGACCCTACAAAATATACTCACTTATATGCATGTCTATGAATCATAGTATAACACAAAAGTGTTACGATGTACATGGGTGGATTCTCAATTTTCACTGATTATAAACACGTGTCACAGAGTACATCAGTAACAGCGAAATAGCAGTGGATGTGCCGAGGATGTTTATGAACTCTACAGCAGTCTACGGCAATGCCAAGCTGTTCATGGAGACACTCTGCTTAACCTAAATTAGCCAATATAAAAATAATTGTAAAGTTCACAATGGAGTCATCAGAATGTCAGGTTGAAAACAATCTGAATGTTAATCCCTGCCTATCCAACACTGTATGCCGCACCCTAACAAATAATACATATCAAAAAGTCCTACAAATAATGTTTCACATTACTATTGACATTTATTTCTCCATACCTTTAAAAATAGTGAGAAAAATGAGAAATAGGTCCCACTTCATTGGATGGCACCTTCTGCTGTTAGAATAAGATAGAAAAAAATGTAAATTTTATCAGGAAACATTGCTGTCAACACTTACTGCAGATAAGCACAGAACTAATTCATTAGCAATGCTATGATCATGTGTTTCTATTTAAGAAAAACAGTGCATGACAAAGCAGTTTTACTTACAGCAAACCTACCAATGTTGCCAGTACCTGGTCTAATGTAAGGGTTTGGTCAAGGTGAAGTCACATCAAAGAAGGAGTAGTTATAACCCTGCTACAGCTTCCTCATTCTGGTTCTGGCTCTTTGAATGATGGCCGCACCTGTGAAAGCTCAAAGCTGCCCTCTTGGCTAGTCTGACAAAGAGATCTTAGTAATGCTCTACCGTTTACAGGATTCATACCTGGAGAAGATCCAGGTATGTATAGCAGCACATGGAAGAAAATCGATATCTGGCAGAAATTGGGTGATCACCTTTCAACTTTGACAGGTATAACCTGAGCCAGCCAGCAGTGCCATCACAGGTATGATGATTTGCAGAAGCATAGTACTGACCACCTGGCTGAGTGGGTTGACCAGGTTACAGTGAGAAGGCCAGAGTTCCATATATAACATGTATATTTATAAAAGGCGGTTTAAAAAATCGCACGTGTACTTCAAGGGTCAGATATCTTCATCTGAAAATATGTACTTGAGATGGCATTCTGAAATGAATGAAAGAAAGATTAGCATTTAACTAATCAGACATCCATCATTTCAAGTGATATCTGTTAGGAAGTTACAGTAATAAATGGAAATGTCAGTAAACAGTATGAAAATATTAATCCGTATAGATAACTCTGTAAATGTTTTAGTAGTGCCCAAACATCAGTACTGTAATGCTGATTGCCTCATACCTCTCAGCTGTACAGATTTTTGCATAATGTCCAGATTTTTGCCTCATATTTTTGGTCTGGCTTTCATAAAATTGTAGTTTTCTGGCAAACCATCGGCAAATCATTGAGGGTCGAAGTCAGAAAATAACAAGAGACATTTCAGTTTCAGACTTCATACCATTCAGAAAATGTATGCTAATGCAAAACCTGTTATTCTATCAACTTTTTATGTGTAAGAGTAATATTTAAAAAGTATTCCTGGTTTTGGGTATTTGTTCCCCCCCATTATTTATGGCTTTGTCCAGATTTCTTGCTGTAAGAGGTTGAGAGGTATGTACTCTCACCCAAAACGTCTTCCTTTCCACCAAGCAATGGCTGTCCAGTAATCTACTGATACTTAACCCCAAAAAGACCAAACTATTACTATTCCTTCCCCGATCTCTCTACCACCATAAAACTACCGTTACTGTTACCTCCACAAATAACACTATTGCCAAACCAGAACCTCACAGTAAACTCATGGGTGTCATCATAGATGATGAACTTAAATTCAACTTGCATATACTTCAATGTATAAAAAAGACATCAGAAATTTGGTCTATTGTATCGCAATAAAAAATTCCAAACTGGAAATGCCAGGCTCTTCTTCTCCACTCCCTTCTCTATGCTTCCCCAGTGCTCACCAATATTCAAACAACCCTAAACAAACTCCAACAAACATACCATAAGATAGCCGATTTATCACTAAATCCCCATATGACTCACATCACTATACGACTCACATCACTATACGACTCGCATCACTGTCTTGCTCTAAATACTCTTCATTGACTCAAACTCCCTCACCTATTACTTCTATCACAATTACAAATGCTACACTCCATTCTTTATAAACCTTCATCTTATCCTGCTCTCTCTTCCCTGATTTCTATATATACCCCTAATCCGTATATCTGTATATCTCAACAACAACTTACTGACATCTGCCAACCCAAAAATGTTGTAGGCAAACTCCTGTACAAGCACTCCACTGCTCATGCCTGGAACAAACTTCTTAGAGACATTTGTGCCATTATTCACCCAATACACTTCATTGAAAAAACTCAAACTTCATTTACTCAACTCCAAAATCTGCCTGTGTCAAGCCCCACCCTAACCTTTCATCTCCTAACTACTAAGTAGCCCTCTAATCTACGGGTTCTTAGCAGTCAGTTATCACATATACTGCTTGTTGAAAAACTCGATGTAAATATGTAAATATTTTTATTGTACTTTGTCATGTGTTAGCATTTTTCTTCTCATGTCCTTCTAGTATTTGTTGTATAATCAAATGTTATCATTCTTTTGTACTCAACTGTCTTTTTGAGTTTGCGGATGTAAATGATTGACTCAAATGTTCGAATCTTTGAATGTAAAATAGACTGTATTGGAGCTTTTCTCCTCGGGTCTCTACTGAAAATGGGCCAAAAGCCCAGCTGGACAAACCCATTTAACAAATGTCAAATGAAATAACATAACACAATTATAAAATTAAAGTTGCAATTACAGATGTAAAGAATTGTGTTGCATTGCACTGAAAAAGTTGTAAAGAATGTTTATATTACATGAAGACAGTTTTTGTTAGAGATATAAGTAAAAACAATTGCTTAACTTAATTGTTTAAGTATTTCTAGCTGCACATACTACATGACTGAAATGACGCTCATCACACCGTAGTTACAATCGTTGTTGGGGTAGGAGAGGGGGATTGCTTTGCCAGAAGAATGAGCAGCACAAACATTTTCATAGAACAAGCTTTTACTTCATTATTACTATACATTAGACAAAGTTCTACAGAAATAGAAATTCACACTTCTTTGAATTGTTACATTTCAGTCTTTGCATTTCAAGTATTCCATAGTGTTGCATGCATTTTTAAAACAATAAAGACCCTTTTCATATTTCTTTACTATCCTACACAATTCAATAGAATATTTAACTGTTGTATTTTATTAATACACACATATATGAATTCAGCAATTACAATTAGACAGAAAGACAAAAAATGCTTACAGAGAATCTAAGATGCATATATGTGGAATACATTCAAATACAGATAAACAAGATTATCCTTTTCTCTTTTACTTATAGCTGTAAAAGAGATTTATTTATTTAACATTTGTTAACCAGGAAATTCAGACTTGGAATGAACCCATTTTCAGCAAAGGCCTGGGGAGAAATGGCCAGACACATGTCTTTGTAACATGGGAGAAAACCAGAGCAAACCCACATGAATAAAGGAAGGACATGCAGACTCCACACAGAAGGCACCCCACCCAAGAATCAAACCAGAGAACCTCTTGCTGTGAGGCAACAACACTACCATTGCACCAACGCCCAACAGCATAAGGGATGAATTCAACATCTGGTAGAATCTTCTAGAAAGTATAACAGGTGTTCAAAAGTTATTTATTACTTAACAACACATACTACAAATTAATATACAAAATTCAGGGTAGCATAAACATACAGTAATGCTTTTAAAACTGATTTCATGCTCACCCAGTTGGTGCTTGTAACTGTGCCAGTGCCAACACAGGCCCCTACCCCCTCAACATTGGAGTCCTCCACTGCCACATCATCTGTCAGTGGACATTTGTGAGGCTCTGTGGACTAAGTACACAGTTGTGACTTCCTTAGCCCTTCTTCCCTTACTGTTTCTCCTTCAACATCTTCCCAATGTCACACAGACACTAACATCTTACAAAAAAAAAAATGAAAAATAGGAGGGTCTATCACCTGTCAAAAACAAAGTGACCATCCTCTCCTACCTCCTTCAGCTCAAATGCTCTTGATGTCTCCATTGTGTGCTTACCTCTTTGTTTTGTCTCCCCTTTTTCTACTGTAGATCAGTGTGTGTGTTGTGACTTTAAGAAGCTTATTAAAAGTGAGGGCACGTGCATAATAAACAGAGAACACGTGCAGGCAGCAGTGCCATTTTGAGTGAACAGCCAGAGTGTTAACATATACAAGTGCAGTAGTCGGTCAGACTGTTTGTAAGTTCATTTAAGTTTTTGTTACTAAGCCTCAATCCTGATGTGTTTGTATGCAATAAATCTGTTTGAATTGAACTCACAACCATTCGTCTGTTTTATCCTGACCGGGCAAGTGACACTACAGTTGTGAGATACATGTGTTTTTTGAAGGCATTACATCATCTTATTGCTGCAAGGAACATGTGTGTGTGTAATTTGGTTAAATCAGTGGTGCAATCTGTCTTGCTGTCACACAATATTGCACAATGCTATGTATACCCAAACACAGGGGATGCATAATGCAGTCATCACTGTGATAGTAGAATCTCAGTCATGCACAATGTGTTGATAATGGATTTGAACTCAGGGCTTACTAAGGCAACAACATATAGAACAGTGTCTCAACTGGGTGGTGCAGCAAGAGGTTGTCTGGTTCAATTCTTGCCTAGGGTGCCTTCTGTGTGGAGTCTACATGTCCTCCCTGCATTTGCATGGGTTGCATCTGGGTGCTCCAGTTTCCTCCCACATTCCAAAGATATGCTTCTGAAGCATTTTCTCCTCACTGTAATGGTGATAACATTATTCCCCAGTATGTGAAATGCCAATTGCTTTGGAAACAGCCTTGGTCAAGCTATTCCAACCCTCAACCTCACATTCAGACCCAGATAATTCCCCTGCAGCATCCTTCATCTGTAGTGCTTGACAAAGAGTGCAATACATATCCTGGACTCCTCAACACTCCACTTTTGTGCTCTAGCTGGAACATCATCCTCAAATTTGCCAGCCATTTCTACAGAAGATAAGCTAGAACTGTGTGTCTGAATTGGTGTTCATTTCAGACTTTGCATGTCATAGCCTCTTTGCAAAGACATGCAGCCTTACCAGCTGCATTTGCACAACTGAAAGCAGAAAAATGGTGTATCTGATACATTGGCAATGATTACATCCAAAGGAAATGAAGGTGTGAAATATGGCAGTGACATTTGGCCATGGGTGATGCTCAGCTTATTTGCACATGTTCCAGTGTTAAACACTAACACAGTCTTTGGAGTTTCTTATAGTTTATCATTAAAAACTTGCTATTTGGAAGGTTGAGTTCAGCAGAATGAATCCCACCATGTCAACAGTTAGAATGTCAAACACCAGCATTACCGAGTGAAGTTGTCCCCTTTCTGGACCCATGTTAGCACTTGTTCCCGAGTGCAGAGTGGTAGGGGGTTTCATCATTTTGTGTTATTTTCATGAAGTTGCCCCCTTTCTGGACCCATGTTAGCACTTGTTCCCGGGTACAGAGTGGTAGGGGGTTTCATCATTTTGTGTTATTTTCATGAAGTTGCCCCCTTTCTGGACCCATGTTAGCACTTGTTCCCGGGTACAGAGTGGTAGGGGGTTTCATCATTCTGTGTTATTTTCATGCATGTCAGTGTTTGGCATGTTGACCTTCAAGGAAAGTTTGCAGTGATGTGTATACGGGACCTTCTGAGCTGTGGGATTTTGATAGTAAACTATTTCATATAACAATTGTTGGTTGGAGTAAAATGGTATGCCTTCTGACATATTTGACTGTTGGAAGTTACACACTATCCAAATTTTGTAGTGCCACTTTGGAATCAAACTCATGAGAATAAGAAGAATAAAATGGTAATGCTGAAAATATGCCTAATAGCACACAGACATCACAACATCTAGATTTGAACCTTGATACGTACCATGGGATGAGCATGGCATATTTCATAGTATTTTCACTTTTTGCCACAGAAAGACAGATTTAACAATGTTTGTTTGTTGGTCTTTTTGGCTTTTCCCGGTTAGGGGTCGCCACAGCGGAACTCCGATCCGCTAATGACTGGCAGTGGATTTTTTATGGTTTCGAGTTGCCAGCCTGACACCCTACCTTCAGTGAAGGTACGCCCTTTCATGCATGTCTTTCGGAGGCCACTCAACCGCGCAGAGGACATGCAGACTCCACACAGAAGGCACTCCAGCCGTGAATCGAACAGGAGAGTAATAAATTACATATACTCAAGAGGTAACATTATCACTTTACACTAAAGGTCCTGCATAAGCCTTTTTTTTGGTTGTCATTTGTAAATTCCTGGTAGCTGTGTAGATGAATGGTATACATGCAACAGTTTAATAATTCCAGTCACAATAGCAAAACATTTTTGTAATAATACAGTTTTTTATTGACCTTTCTTTTGTTAGTATTATTCCCCATTTTATTTTTGTCTGATATAAACTGCAAAGGCTTTTACATTTATTTTGATATGTGTTTTTACTATTTAACTGTATGTACTTCATACGAATTAGAGAAAACTTTTTACTCAGTGGCAGATTTGGATCATAAGCATTTAGTAATACAAATGTTATAAAGGGATTCCATCCTAAGTCAATCAATGTAATGAACATTTTGTTAAGTTTATTATCCCTAACACCCTCCATAAATGTACATCAAAAAAACAGACTGGAAGATGCAGAAGAACAGCATAAAATCCACATGATGTTAGCGTAATGTTGTTGTGTCTTTCGGCTTATCCCGGTTAGGGGTCGCCACAGCGGAACTCCAGTCCGCTAATGTTTTGGTAGTGGATTTTTACATGCCGAGTTACCAGCCCTGACGCACAACCTTCAACGAAGGCATGCCCATTCACGTATGGCTCCACACAGAATACGCTCTTAGCTGAGAATCGAACGGGACAACATCTTGCTGTGAGGCGACAACGCTACTGCAGCACCACTGATGTTAGCATAATAAAAATATTTAATCCACACTTTCATAACCAAACTTCTTCAGAATAAAATGTACATTCTCAACATCACATTTAAAAGCAGTTTTGAAATACCTCTGCACCAATAAACACATCTTTCCACTTAAACAATTAATCAGTAAAATTTCAAAACTCAGGAAGTTATTTCCTTATATAAACTCTACGGTCTTTCAAAAAACATTTAATGTTAACAGCATCATTTATACCAGGTTTTTTATCTGAATTTAATCTGATTTGCCATAAAGCCTCCTTTTGTTCAAGATTTGTTTTGAAATTGCCACCCCTAAAATCATGACTTTCTTGCTCCAGCACAGAAAACAAAATGTTTTTGTACATAGGACAGATGATAGTTTGCTTATAAAAAGCATTTGTCTTCTCATGTTTTCTAATATTGTAATAATGTTCTTTTATTCTGGTGCATAGGGCTCTTGTAGTCATACCAATGTAGACTGCACTACAACATGCACACATACCAATGTATACAACTCCTTTACTCTTGGCCTGGAATTTTCAAAGTATAAGGCAAATGTTCTAAATTAACTAAGGGACCTTCAGAAATGTATCTACATATGCTACAGTTTCCACACTTATACATGTCCCTCCTTTTCTGTGTGATGTTATCAAATTTGTTTCTCTCTCTTTCTAAAATATTTTTTAAATTGTTTTGATTTTTGTATACAAACCTTGGTTGGGTCCACACTATACATTGTAAGTCTTTGTTTCCCTCTAGAATTTTTCAGTTATCAGAAGTAATATTTCTGATAATACCACTGTCTACTGACATGTCCAAGCAAAAGAAATTACCAACATCAAATGTGTTCCTGTCATGGTTCTATTTTGTATTGATGTTGGAAAACCCTTGCTCAAGGATAGCTGAAAAGAAACTGTCCCTTTTCTGTATAACATTCAGCCTGCTCTTTCAACAGAACCTTACTATACCCTCTTTCAACAAACAAGGTAGTAATAAATTCTATTTCTTTCAAAAAATCACCCATTTCACTTGTCATTCAACTAGCTCTTAAGAGCTGTCCTTTGGGAATGTCATTCTTCATATAACGAGGGTGCATACTGGTGTAATGCAAGTAACTGTTGGTGAAAGTTTCTTTCCTAAAAATCCTACTAACTTGTGAAGCTTAACATCCCATTCCAGAATCACATCCAGAAAATGGACTTTTAGTTCTACATCTCCCAGGACAAATTTTAAGTATCCTGATCTGGAATTAAGGGTGTCAACAAAATGTTGTACTTTTTGTACATCTGCAACCATGAACAAAAAACAAGTCATCAACAAATCTCTTAAAAAGGGGTGAAAGGATGGCATAATGGTTAAGGTGCTTACCTTAGAAACACAAGGTGCAGGGTTTGATTTTCACCTGGGGTACTTGGCTAGGCTTAAAATGGTTCCTGAGGACAGTTAGCCTAGCACTAATCTATGAATCTATAAAAAATGTAACCTGGTATTCCATGACTAGTGGTTCCAACACAGTACACTCCTAATAACCCATCACAATGTTCACAAAAAATGGTGCTGCAGTGGACCCCATGGCTACTCCCCAAATTTGCTTGTATATTTTTTAAATACAAAAAAATTGTTGTTTAATAAAACATCTATTAACTCGCAATAAAAATTGCTTTCAGAATTACTGAATGTAGAAAATGTATTTAAGTATTCTCTGACTTCTTCCACACCCTCTAGGTAGGGAATGCAGGTGAAGAGTGAGACAACGTCAAGACTAAACATCACTTGTGTGGTGGGATCAAAAGCTGAAACTAAGTATGTGCCCTGATAAAGTCCCACGAGTCTTTCAAGTATGAATTCATTTGTTGAACAATGGGATTTAACTTAGAGTCCACCAGTAAGGAAATACTCTCTGTGATATAATTTGGGGCAGATACAATGGGTTTAAATGGAGGACAAGTTTTACTTTTATGTGTTTTAGGAATTCCAAAGAAGGAACCTAATTTTGGATTGTCTATATGACAAAAATCATAAAGGTCCTTCTCTAAATTACTATTCATTAAACTCTCAAACAAAAAGGAGTAACATTCCTGTAACTCTTAACTACTTCCACCATGTCTGTTAATCTGTATTCTAAACTGTTACCTAGCATTTTCTCTATACAGCTAACATGTTCCTCTTGGTTCATTAAAACTAAGGTACCCCCCCTCCCCCTTGTCACTCTTCATTATGTTACCATTCTCCTGTAATTCTTTCAGGGCTTTCTTTTCTTCCTTAGATAAGTTGTGATATATTTTTATTTTCTTTACTCCCTCCCCCATAGCCTTCCTTATTTCACTTTCACAGGCTGATTCAAAAACTTTAATAGTGTGCAGCAAATTAAGGTTGTAGCATGAAGGCTTTACATATTTAGTGCTGTTACTTACAATGTCTTTAAATACATATTTCAAGTTTAAAGACCTTGGGTACCTTTTAAGGCTTAACACAGTGTTTGCTATGTTTGCCCTCCTTGGGGGTACAAAGTTTAACCCCAAATTCAAAACTTTTAAATGATTTTCATTTAAAACAAAAGTAGACAAATTTATAACATTGTTTACAGGTACAGAATACCTATTTAATTCTCCATTGAAGAATTTGACGCTGTTTGTTCTCTTCTTAATGTGAACATTCTCTGGCTTCTGCCCTCCTTCTCCTTGGCTAAAAAATTCTTAGTTGTAGCCCCAGCATCGTTTTCATCATTGGTTGTTAGCAAACAGATCATTGCCAACACTAGAAGTTCTTGCTTCTACAATATTGATTACAGAGCTACTAGTTCCTTCCTTATTTAAAGATCTAACTTCAGATGTTGCTTGAAGGTTCTTAGTTCTAGGGGTGTGGACTAGTTCTAGGGGCGTGGACTAGTTCTAGGGGCGTGGACTTCATTGGTGTGTTTC
The DNA here is from genome assembly GCF_019279795.1 of Protopterus annectens. NCBI lineage: Eukaryota > Metazoa > Chordata > Ceratodontiformes > Protopteridae > Protopterus > Protopterus annectens. The sequence continues at coordinate 1,938,290,333 of NC_056729.1, read as the reverse complement.
TTAAAGGGGAACTATTTGGTCTGATTATTTTGTACTTTGAATTTGTCCTGGTTTGTGCGTTTGTTAAACACACAAAAGTCAACATATGCTGTGTCATTTTCATGCTCAGCAGCATCTCGCTTGAGCTTGTGGTTTTTATGACTGATTATAACCTCTTCATGTTTCTGTAATTCAGAGAAGAGTGTATGAAACTCGACCTGTTCCCCAATCTTGCTGTGATAGTCCTTAAGCAAGATTTCATCTATTTTACAGATCTCTTCCCTTAGCACAGTCATGATTTTACAGTTATTGTCTATAAGCAACTTCAGGAACATAAGACCGGCATTATTAAAGAAGTATTTTAGTGTAATAAAAAATTTATCAAAGCTGTCAGCTCAGCATGTCTTAATTTTAGAAACAGCTTCAAATCTTTTACTTTGTTCAGCAGAATGTATGTTAAAATTTACCACCGTCTCAACCTCATCATCTGAGCTGGACCAGACCGGAATGGTATTCACCTTCTCTGGAATTAACAGTTGCAAAGTCTGCTGAATATCTTTCATGGTATTCAATAGTGAAGCCAGAACATTCTGTCCACCTTCACCTTGTGTAGGATGAATGCTGAAATCCATCAATGAATCTCCTCTGCTTTCTGCCATAGGAACCACAACACCAAAAATGTAGAAATACTCACGGATGACCACAAGAACCAAAAAAAAAAAAAAAAACAGACTGGAAGATGTAGAAGAACAGAGTAAAATTCACAAGATGTTAGCGTAAAAAAAAGTTTAATCCACACTTTTGTAAACAAACTTCTTCAGAATAAAATGTACATTCTCAACATCACATTTAAAAAACAAAACAATTTAAAAATATTTTAGAAAGAGAGAGAAACAAATTTGTATATTGTTCTAACATCACACAGAAAAGGTGGGGCATGTATAAGTGTGGAAACTGTAACATATATAGATACATTTCTGAAGGTTCCTTAGCTAATTTAGAATATTTGCCTTATACTTTGAAAATTCTAGGTCATTTTAACTGTAAGACTAAAGGAGTTGTATACATTGGTATGTGTACATATTGTAGTGCATTCTACATTAGTATGACTAAGAGCCCTATGCACCAGAATAAAAGAACATTATTACAATATTAGAAAACACGACAAGACAAATGCTTTTATAAGCATACTATCATCTGTCCTATGTACACATTTTTTTTGTTTTCTGTGCTGGAGCAAGTCAGTCATGATTTTAAGGGTGGCAATTTCAAAACAAATCTTGAACAAAAGAAGGCTTTATGGCAAATCAGATTAAATTCAGATAAAAAAAAAACTGGTAGAAATGATGCTGTTAACATTAAATGTTTTTTGAAAGACCGCAGAGTTTATATAAGGAAATAACTTCCTGAGCTTTGAAATTTTACTGATTAATTGTATAATTGTTTAAGTGGAAATATGTGTTTACTGGTGCAGAGGTATTTCAAAACTGCTTTTAAATGTGATGTTGAGAATGTACATTTTATTCTGAAGACGTCTGGTTACGAAAGCGTGGATTAAAAGTTTTTATTATGCTAACATTGTGTAGATTTTATTCTGTTCTTCTGCATCTTCCAGTCTGTTTTTTTTTTGTTTGTTTTTGTGGTCATCCAGGAGTATTCCTACATTTTTAAATGTACATCAAAGTAGTAGGAGTGTGAAAAACTTAATCATTCCTACAGTTAAAACAGTCATCCACACTTGCAATTCCTTAGCAAGTAATACTTCTCAATACTTGTTCTTGCACTGCTAGGGCATCTGCACAGAATTTTGTAGGTTTTCAAACCATGTTTACCTGCCGAGCACATAGAGCAGATTGTTGGATTCATGAATGCTAATGTTTTCACACTTGAGTTGCATATTCACAGTAGTCATATGGCTGAATCTGCACTACATCATCTAATTGTGTAGATAAGACACTTTTATTGTAGTAGGGAAGACTGGATTCACAAACCTTTTCATACTGCTATTTGACTCACAATACTTTTGTCTGATTTCAGATATGATTTTCTGTAAAAGTAGCTTGTTGTTTCTTACTAAGACATCTGTTTTTGACATTATGGATGTATTAAATTTCCCAGTGCCATTGTTTGTTATCTGCATTGCTGTCCATTGCTGTTGTCATAGCCATGTATGCCAGTTATTTGCTTTAATGAAAAAGCTTATTTAATGTAAATGTTAATTGCCATTATAGAACATTTCTGTGAAAATCTGAGTAGTTATTTCAAAAATATGTTATATCAGGATTGCCATTGCTAGGGGAGTTACATTTGTAGTCCAGCAAACATTTTAAGCATGTAATATACAAATATGTCAGTCATCAATACACATGGATATCAAATTAGTTTGTAATTAACTAGAATTATATTTGTAATTCTGCTATGTGTTGTGGAGTTACACAGTTGTTGTTATCCTCTCAGACTTTAATCCATGGTTTTCATTTCCTTGTTTGTTTGGGGGAGGTAGGAGGTCACCTTTGAGTATAACCTTCATGTGTACTCTTAGAGAAACTTAGGTTTTACTTTAGTTTTGTGCTTGATGTCTGTGATATGATTAACAATGCCAAACATAAGGCAGTTTCAATTGCCAGTGAAGGGTTGGCTGCTGGTGGTGCTCCTGCTACTGACCCACCACTGATTTGAGATAAAGGACTTCCTGTCCACATAAGAGACCTAGACAGCTCATCAAGAGAATCCCAAAGAGTCATTGATGTAGGTGCTGACATGGAGGACAACCAAAGTTTGTCTACTGCTGAATTTCTAGGTATGCCTTATAATAAACCATTAGTCTTGTATAAATGAATTTTACACACACACACACACACATATATATATATATATATATATATATATATATTTATAAATATATGCATAGAGAGAGGGAGTGAGAGTAGTAGAAGAGAAGGAGAGAAAGATCAGTGGATAAGGAAACTGGAGGGAGGACTTTTGTATAAGATGTTTCTTATTAAGCAGATGTAAAGTGGATTAGTTTCTAATAGTGCCATTAGTATTGTGATACTTATCAGCTATCTTTCATCTTCATTACTTCTGCCTAGGCACATCTGATACTGATTCTGCATGACCAGCTGCACATGGTAGCCAATTATTGTTTTCTTACTACTGTAGATAAAGTAGATTTATTTATATATTAAAGTCCTCTTTGTAATTGCATTTGCATCTAAGGTTGCATAAATTATGATTCCCATTACAAAATGTTCATCAGTTTTTATGCACTTTCTGTCTTTCTGTTAATTACTTGTTATCATAGGTGATCCTGCCAGTGATACTGTGGAACTCCTACCACCTGATGTCAGACTATTGGTAGCTTCTGAGGATGATGGCAGTGATGGTGAGGCAAAGGTTGTAGCTGCAGAGGGTCAGTCTGACACTGTGGTTGGGGATCCCAATTCCCCTACCCATATTTCGGACACAGACAATATGTCAACTCATACCTATATTGTGGAGCCCTCAATGATAGGACCCGTTAAGAGTGATATAGTTGATCAGGGTAGTGTGATTACTCCAGTTGCACAGTTGGCTGAGTCTCATTGTGACCATCATGAGGGAGAGGTACCATATAGTGGTGTTTGTAGAGGTGCTCATAGAAGGCCTGCTGTCCACTCTGATCCTGGTTTTGGTGTGTCAGTAGTTGCCACACGACATATGTGTTGAGCTATCCTGGAGAGATAGGCATGTTCCACCACGGCCTCAGAAGAAACAGTATGAGTACTAAATGTTGTCCATTTTGACATGCAAGACTGCCTGAACTAAGTGGGTGACTCCTAGGTCAGGATAATCAACACTTTGGATGGGGCAATGTCTGTAATTGAAAGTTTGCTGTGGGAAGTTGCCCATCCATGTGGCTGGAGAGGTGCTACATTGTCAAGTGTTAGCTAACGTGGCCACACAAGATTCCACTCCTGTACTGGCACTACTTCCACTAGTCCATCAGTGGTTTAGGTGTCCACAACCAGACATGGTAGAAGATCTGGTGATGGTCATGGACATCATCCTGATGGCAGCTTGTGCAGCAGGCGTAGTTCGCATTGAGGTAGCACCCTGACTTTTAGCCAAGACCACGGAACTAGCAGTGCAACTCCTGGCAAAGGTAGTTCTTGTATTTGAGGGTGTGACAACTGTGAACTGACTACTCTACCATTCATTGCTCTCACCTCTCTGAGATGCAAGGACATAGTACAAGCACAGGTGCTTTGATGGTGTAAAAGCAGTTCCAAACTCATTATTAAAGATCACCTTACCTACAGCACCATAAACACACACAGACACACACAGAGACACACACACACACACACACACACACACACACACACACACACACACACACACACACACACACACACACATTTTATCTAAACAATAACTACTGAATGATAGCATTCTGTTCTTACTGGCCCTGAAAACTGTAAACTTGCTTAAAAAAGATGATTTCTTACTGACACACACACACACACACATTTCTTCATTGTTGAGGTTCCCCTCTGCTGTACCTCCCAAATTCTGGCAAGTGATGATGACTGTGCCCTACCTTTCCACATATCTTTGTGACATTGCGTTGCCTATGTCTGATGCACAGAGTGGATAGCTGATGCTTGCTTAGTCAATACTTGCTTTCATCATATGTATTAATTCATTAATATTTTTTTTTCATGTTCAGTTGTAAACTATTTATTATGTACTTGTTGACTGTAATTGTGTCAGTTGTATTAGTCTTACTAATTCAGTCTTACTAGTTATGAATTAGTTCTTTTAAACTTGTACAGATGATGGCTAACATTGTCTTGCTCACTGTTGGGATATCATCATTGGTAAAATGTCATGCATCAATACAAAATATTGAGCACAATCAGAAATGTATATTGCATAATTCTGTCATGACTTATTACTAACATTACTACACAGTTAAGACATGTTTCATCTTATTGACAAGCAAGTATTTGCATATGAAAGTAATCATTGAGAGTTTTATTTTATATGTTTAATACTTAACTTGGATAATACTGTAGCTACAAGATTTTTCCTTGTAGGTTGACTTTGTTTGATTTGGACAGAACACAGCCATTACGCAGTTAATTAAAGGTTAAGGACTAGGTAGGCATTGATTTTAATATTTGTATGTGCTTACAATCTTAGTTTTTCAGTTAGGTGGTAATTGTGTGTGCTATCCTTTGCCTCTTAGTGAAACATGGCATATTGTGCATGCCTATGTCTGCCAGCAGCATCTGCAGCTGGTGCTTCTTCCTCAGACTCCTCATCTGTACCTGCTGGAGCTGCTGGCCTACTGATGGACTAGGGCTTTGTTGTCATTGGTGAAGTTGTTTTATAAGAATTATATTCTGCAACATGGCACAGACTGAGAGTATTTTGGCAGAGGTGGCTTGGTTATACAGCAAGGCACCTCCAAATGTGCCTAGACAATGGAACCTTGATTTTAGCAATCCATACACATGATATTCCTAGTAGGAGCATAGACATCATTGTACCCTTGATCAGTGAGGTTGTGTGGGTTTCTCATGGGTGTCATGAGCCAAGATGCAGGTGCATAACCTGTATCCACCACTAGATGCCCTTGTGTAAAGTCACTGCCTAGCAAACCTTGACCATAGGTTCATAGATTAGCACTAGGCTAACTGTCCTTGTGAGTTATTTTAAACCTAGCCAATTAGCTCATGTGAGAATCAAACCCTGTATCTTTTGTCTGTAAGGTAAACACCTAAACTAATATGCCGACCTCCCAAATATTTGTTTGTGTTTAGGATCTTAGTTTTTCAGTTAGGTGGTAACTGTGTGTGCTGTCCTTTGTCTTTTAGTGCAAGTCATTGATGGGCCATGTGTGAGTTGAGGAAACTGCCAGGGTTACCTTCATACATTATAGATGACCCTTTTGGCATTAGACTTGAGCCGTGACACATGTTAAGTACTGTGTTCTGTAGTCTGTAAACTTAGACAGGTAGGGGTTCTAGTCTCACTGCAGCCAACTGTGTGCGTCTCTCCATAAAGAAGAGCATAAGTGTGAACCCACACTGACTTTCACAATGGCATGGTTTTCATCCACAACCCTCCTGCACATGGGCAGTCATCAGTAAATGCAATCTTGGGTCTTGACTAGTACCTCTACAGTATTACATTCGGTTGAAATGGCTAGACTTAAATGATCCTATAATCCTATGATTACAGACAACCTGACAGTTAATGAAATGGTATCCTTTTCTATTGATGTAACTCCTTCCCTGTTCACTGGGTGGGGTTTCTATGTTTGTGCAGTCTATGGCCTCAAAACCCCAGTGATATGGCATAAACTGATGCATGGCTATTGCTTTCTCCACTGGGTTACATGGGAAACAGATATAATCCTGTGCATGTTGTAGCATTACGTTTAGAAAGTAATGTAAGATTTTAGAAGCTGAAGCCAGTGATACTCCAATACATCCCTTGTGAGCCTATGAAAAGTCCATTAACCTAGTATTTATAATGATACACATATCTTTGTTTCCACTGGATTGGGTTCTTCATCATTTCCCTGGTGTCACAGATGAGGATGGCAGAGGTTGCATATTTCCTCTATTGTTTCCATGTCCGCCCTGTATCACTCTACAATTGCTGTATCATGCAGCCCATGATAAGTATAACAGGGTCTAAACCTTATTTTTCTTCTTCTTGGCTAAGGTCTGGCAACAGCAGCAGAACCTTGATTTTAGGGCCCATTTCACACACAGGTCAATAACGGCAGTAACAACTGCTAGCATTTTCTTTTCTAAGTGTAATTGTGCATTTATTTCAAAAAAGTTTTGTTTTTCATGGCAAAAGGGCACTGTGTGTACATGATCACTTTATACTTTCCAGAATAGCTCCACCAGGTCGGACTGGTTAATTAGCCAGCAGTTCAACTACGTATAGTTTCATTAGCATGTTATGCAGTTTACACTTCTTTTGAGGCTGTGCAAGAAGTATACAGCTGTTTAAAAATGCCACATAGTGAGCTAATGTGTGCACAATGCATACCTCTCAAACTCTTAGAGAAAGAAATCAGGACAAAGCCATTAATAAAAGGGACAAGGGCCCAGAAATAGGAACATTTTTTAAATACTGCTCTTACAAACTTAGAAAGGTAACAGAATAACTGGTTTTGCATTAACATGAATTTTCTGAAGGGTATGAAGTCTGAAACTGAAATGTGTGTCATTATTTTCTGTCTTCAGTCTTTATTGATTTGCCACTAATTTGCCAGAAAACCCCAATTTTATGAAAAACAGAATAAAAATATGGAGCAAAACTCAGGCCATTCTGTGAAAATCTGTCCAGGTGAGAGGTATGGTTCGATGCACACATGATGACAGCACTAAGTGCAGACGTTCATGAATCAAGCATGTAGTTTCCAAATTAAGCTGAAACTAATCCAATATCAGAGCAGCTTCAGCAGAGGATAGAGCTTAGTGCATGATGTCTGGGGATGTAGTGTGCCTATTATAAATTACATGCTACAAACTTCAGTTCAAGATTATGTATTTACCACCAAAGTCTGACACAGACCGTTGCTACATTCAGCAACAAAAGGCAGAGAAGCAATGACAAGAAGAGATAATTGCCACAGAAAGCAGGATGTACTTCTGCAATGTGTGTATGAAAAATAAAATGTGTTAGCTGAAAGGGCAGCGTAAAGGAGGTTGGTACTTGTTGGCCTTACCTTTAATGGTACTTCCTTAAAAATTAAACAAATTGTATATAGATAGACAGCTATATCTATTTTATATATATATATATATATATATATATATATATATATATATATATATATATATATATATATATATATATATATATACATATAAACACATATATAGATAGATAGATAAAGATAAAACTGTATTCATACAGTACTCCTTAGTGTAATATTCTCTAAACCTTTTGTTATTTGGCTTATGCTACATACTGTTCTCAAATTTTGGAAATTGTACTTGTTAACTGTTTTACCTATGCATTATACTGCTGTGCACAAATTTTTGACTTCTACTATATTTCTGTGACCCTACTTTAATATTTTCTAAATATCATAGTTACTTGTATTATTTCTGGAGATTGTCTCCACAGGTCTCCACTGAAAATGGGTCCCTGACTCAGCTTGACTAACACGGTTAACAAATGTCAATAAATAAATATATATATATATATATATATATATATATATATATATATATATATATATATATATATATATACACATTATATTATTACATATATTGTTATATATAAAGGAACACTGAATTTAAGTAAAGGAAATGGTTGATATTTTATGAGATGGCACAATTCTTGGGGTGGAGAATATGCTGAGATCTTGGTGTTAATATATATATATATATATATATATATATATATATATATATATATATACACACACACACACACACACACACACACACACACACACACACACACACACACACACACACACACAGAGTGGGGTGGGGTGGAGGCTGCTGCCAAAAAATAATGATTGTGTTTGTTATTTTAGGTTTTTGATGTGCAGAGGTTGTTGCTCAGTTCATATGTAGTAGAATGTCAATGTCAGTGCAGGGAGGTATGCCCTCCCTGCACCCCACCACCCCTACACCCCCTGCAAATTATATATACCAACTCTGAGATGGCACTACATTGGGGAAAAGGGTAAATTCCCAGATCCCCATGGTACCATAATCTCCATACAAAGGCTTTGAGTTTTTAGAATGTTGAATATATAATCACAACCATACGAAGTTCAAGTTTCTGAAAAATCAATCATCTGACATAATGGGGGTGTAGGGGGGGTATAGCCTCCCTGCTAGATGTGTGATGGTAAGTTATTGTTATGTTTTTTTTTTATTACATGATCGACATTTTGAATGTCGATCATATGGTCTCAGCCATATGGTCTTTGACATTCTGAAATGTCAGCCATGTGAAGTAGACCCATATATATATATATATATATATATATTTATATATATATATATATACACATATGTATATATACACACACGTGTATATATATACATATGTATGTGTGTGTATATATATATATATATATATATATATATATATATATATATATATATATATATATATATATATACTTATACATTTATGGGAGAAAAACAACACCAGTCTATATAAATACCACCTAATGCCCTGAAAGCAGGACAAATACCTGGTAGTAACAGCCCAATCAACCGAAAGTAAATAAATAAATGAAGTGGTATGGATGGCACAGTGGTATGGTGGTAAGTTTGTCACTTCACCGCAATAGGTTCCCAGGTTTGATTCTTGGCTGGAGTGCCTTCTGTGCAGAGTCTGCATGTCCTCCCTGCATTGTGTGGGTTTCTTTCCCAGTTAACAAATGATAAATAAAAGTGCTTTGCCTTTCACAAATTAGAGCTACTGCCTAGGAAGTTTAGTGTAACATTAATGAAACGCTATGATTTTAAAACTTTTCAGTCCACTAAAGTTATATCTGTAACTACGAATTCTAGTAGAAGTAGATAGCTTTGATTAGGTTTGTCCAAGGGCAGACAACAGTAGCTTTGATTAGTGCTGTCTAAAGATGGACAATAGTAGTGTTATATAATTAAAAGTAAATTATGTAATAAGAATGCCAACACTGCTCTTAAAGTATCACGTATGTGGGCTACTGAGTTGAAGTGATGTCATTTTGTGATTAGCATGCAAGTTATAAAAAAGGGTCTCTTTAACTTAGCATGCAGTTGCATCAGGAAAGGGCACTTGTTTATTTTGGATAGGATTTGAGCATTGCAGAATGGTAAGTAAGTTCAAAAATTTGTGCAAGCTGAAAGTCTTTAGTCCAGGCAGGAAGCTTAGCTGATGGATGACTTATTATTAAATATAAACATATTATATGTGTTTACTATGTAGTTAACCCACTGCTGTCAAGCTCCACTCCAGTAACCCGCACACGCGACCTCAACCTGGACTGTGACATCAATAGGACTTGCTGGCAGGACAGATTTGTGTCCCAGAGACTCCCTCATCTGTGGAATAGACTCCCTCTCCACGTCAAGCAGAGCATCTCATTATCCCTTTTTAAGTGCAACCTGGATAACTAGACGGGAAACAGAAAACACACCTCTGGGATTCCACCTGTGTCACTGCTGGACAGGGGCTTTGGGTGCTGACTTGTCTAAACATGGGCTAAACTCTTGGCTAGACTTATAAGGGCCTCAGGGCCAATAGCCTAGTAACTTTCTATGATCCTATGATCCTATAATCCTATGGATGTATAAACCAGTTGTGAGACTTTAAGTCAATTGCAAAGCTAAGAAAATTTCCATCTTAATGTGTACAGATGCTTTTGTGGAGTTAGTAGTATGACCCAAAGCAATAGATCAAATTTTATCATTTTAGTTATTTTGCATTAAATCACTCTAAAACATAGCAGTCTACATAGTACACACACAGACACACACTCACACATACACACACACACACACACACACACACACACACACACACACACACACACACACACACACACAAACACACACACACAATTTAAAATATGCTCAAGGTTTTTAATGTACAACATGGACTTACCATTATGGCTATGAGATAAGACGATATGAGGTTTATTTTATTTATTTATTTTTCTTTAATCTGTTTACCGGCATAAAGCACTGGTCCACATGGCTTAGCCAAGCAGTTACATATTATAGAACACAAAAAATATGCACTGTATTTTAAAATAGAAAAAGAAATATGTACAGTTTAAGTAACATCTAAGTAATGCCTAAGGTAGGACAAGGTATGGTTGATATCTGCTTTGGAAGATGCTCATTGCATACTAAGCATTCAGCATCTTTACTTAGAAGTTCCCACACATGAGATCAGAAGCTCACCCAAGAGGGCACATACCTCAGTGTCATTTCTTACCTATGTAGGTACACACATTGCTCCCCCCCACCATGTCCACTAATTCACTACCCCAAGTCAATAAAAAACAACCTTCTTGCAAATGAAGAAAAAGCAATAAAGATGTTGCATCTCCATTGCTACCAAATGACATAATAGTATGGCCTACCTGACTTAACGGGAATTCCAACAGCTGAAACTGACTGTAGGTTTCACCCAGTCACAGGGGGATAGAAGGAGGCTATTCCTGATCCATCAAGGACAGTCTTTGTGCAGATCAACTGAGGGGATAAGAAAATATTACCAGCTATTCCTTACATTAACTGGCACCCCTTGATATTGCCAGTGATTCTCTACAATGACCTCCTAAGCTATGGGAAAATAAAAAGGCACACATTTGTACGATGTAGTGCAGTCTGGCAGGGATGGTATTAAACAAATAAAATAGCTGGAAAAAAAAGAAAAAGAAAATTATACATAGAATATATCTCAGGACATCTCATTCTGACCTCTTCTTCCCATCAATGAAGGTAGACTAGATTGTACTTCATGTCACTATAGTGGTGCTTGCACTGCTCAGCAGTTCAGAGAATGCCAGTGTTATCAGTGACAGCCCTAGAAAGACAGCATCAGGTATCCATCTTATACTGAAGAGCCTTATAAGAGTTTCTCAACAAACATTTCAGGTGGTCTCTATGTTGCAGGTGGAGAAAGATTTTGCTTCCCTGTGAGCACCACCAGGTTATCCTACATCCTACATTGCATTCACTAGATCTCATACCAGACACTAACATCTGGCATCTCATGGTCATGTCTGATTCTAATCCAAGAATTGTCATGCAGTGTAGAGCAATTCAGTAGCTTGAGCAGTGGCGGGGAACAAGACAGGTCATATAATTTTTGAACTTGTACAACAGAGTGTTGGAAGTATGAAATACAGCAACTAAAGTTTAGCTTTATGCCACATTATGCAACTAAAATAGCGACTATGCTCTTTGTCAACCCTGTGCCTCACAGGATGAAGCTAGACAATACACAGCACCTCCTTGCTATATTCCCCTGGCTGAGCAAGCACAGTACATTTTGCAGGTGTTGAGGTGTCTACAAAAATGGGAAAAAGGGGGCTGTTGATGATGAGTGTGTACATGATACCTTGTTTAATCTTCTGTGAGGGTCTTCTTATGGGCATGATGCATAGATTGGATAGTTCAGAAACTTTCATGGTGTGAGCACTCATTTATATAACCATTCTGCTCATTGGCCTGAATCTCCACATTCTTATGGGCATGATGCGTAGATTGGCTAGTTCAGAAACTTTCATGGTGTGAGCACTCATTTATATAACCATTCTGCTCATTGGCCTGAATCTCCACATTCTTATGGGCATGATGCATAGATTGGCTAGTTCAGAAACGTTCATGGTGTGAGGGCTCATTTATATAACCACAGCAAAGAATGAACATATCTCCTTCCCCACTCCATGACATGCAAATAAAACAGCAAAAATATCAAGCTTTCCAACAAACAAGACACCAGGGTAAAAAATTCTCAAGTTGTTTATTTCCACTTACCTCAGCTTTTTGCTTTCAAGGAATATTAAACATCACACTCCACCCCTGTTTTATACACACCCAGTCAATTAAGCTAATTACAATCAGATAAAATTCACAATTTTTAAAGGCACAGATTAGAATATTTTTCTTTTATATCCTTCTATGTTTTAAATTTTTTATATACAAAAACTTTTTAACACCATATATTTTGCACAAATATGTTCATTTTATAACTGACATTTTCATCCTAAAACCTTTCATTATAATATCAAGTTACTATCAATATTCATACCGCTAGGTTGTAATGTTCTAAAATTTATAGTCATCTTGCATTCTAATCTGTTTAACTCTTCCTTAAAGTTTCCCCCATGAGCCATATAAGGATGCGCCAGGACACCAAAAATCAAACCTGTGTTACACCCCCCATTAGTGGATATAAAATGTTCAGCTACTAGACTAAAAGTATTTCTGTTTTAATGTCCCTTAGGTGCTCCTGAATTCTCACTTGTCCTATGTGCCATTTGACCCTTTCACATTAACAACCAACAATACAAACAACACCCTGTGAGTTGTACGTATAATTTTCCCTTGCTTTGTACCTCTTTCCATTTATTTTACTACCATCCAAATTTCACACCATATTACACTGCAGTTACCACACATTCTCATTCCTGCCCTATGTTAGGGGTAATTCCACCCTCATTATTCAGAATTTCTTTTAAATTTGCAAACCCACCATATGAAAAGGTTATGTGGTCAGGGAACATTTTTCCTACATCCATATCCTCCTTCACCATATACCAAAAATTTCTAACAACCTTCTCAAGTCTCTGACTAAACGGTGAAAACTTTGCCACAAAAAATATTTTTTCTTGATCTATTTTTTCTTGATTCATTCTACGCTGACCTTCTCTATCATTTCCTCTTGCTCTTCCTTTCTTCCGTTTTACCACTACGTCTTTAGCCTGATTTGAAAAGCATTCCAGAATAACCCCTACACTTCAACCTTTCAAGAGGCTCATCTAAATATACTTGTTTTAACTCCCGCTCCGATGTATTTCAGAATATCCATTTTAACTCACCTAAAGGTAGGGCCTTAATCAAATGTGGGGGATGCATACTCTCCGCATGCAGGAAGTTGTTCACTGCAGTTGGTTTTCTATAGGGTCTAAACTGTATATGGTTTTGCACACCCACATAAAACTCTACATGCCAGAAATGTAATCTTTTGTGCATTTACCTCATATGTAAATCTCAGACCATGTTCTGTACTGTTTAAATCTCTCATAAAATTTTCAAAATCCTGCTGTTCCCCCTTACGTACAAAAATCAAATCATCTACCACATTGTTAACAAAAAAACAATTTTTATACAAAAACTGTCTTTCAAACTCTTCCATGTAAACTATAGCATATGATAGCGCAAAAGTCACCCCCATTGCTGTACCATTTTTCTGAAGAAGAAACTTTCTTTTTTCTCATCTAAAATAATTATGTGTCAACCAGAACTCTAACAAAAGTAGAAGGAATGATGATTGTGGTCCTTCCTCCATTGTTTTCTCTATAGCTTCTAGGCATCTTTTAATCTCAATACTTGTATATAAAGAACTCACATCTACTGCGGCCCAAAAATACTCATCTTACCACCTAATTTTCTTTAGCTTTTCACATAGCTCCCTCGTATTTTGAATATGAGCTGGTACTCTTTTGGCCAGTTCAGAAACTTTCATGGTGTGAGCACTCATTTATATAACTATTCTGCTCATTGGCCAGAATCTCCACAATGTAAATCAAGGAATAACAGCAAGTGTCATCAGGTTCTGGAAGAACCTGTAGAGCTCCAAAAGCTTCATCTGATTTTAAGAAACTACTTTGGAAATCTCATTTTTGTTTGGTTAAGGTATGTGCCTCTCTTTCAAAACTACTAATGTTCTTTATTGACTGAGAACCACTGCGGACATTGGTGATTCCGATCAAGTACTGTGAGCATTGGTAACTCTGAGCATACTTCTAATAATAACATGACCAAGGCTTTTAATACTATTTCAATTCTGGAATTATTGAATAATTAGGCAAACTTAACGTTAACTCCTGCACTGTTCACTGGATTGCAAATTGCCTATTCAACAGATTCAAGGTGTGAAATATATTTTCTGAATGTAAAATTATAATGGGTGAGGCATCACAGGGATCTGTACTAGGTCCTCTTTTGTTTGGCCCTTATTTTGCAGACAACAGAGCCAATATCTGAGAAGTGTGGTTAGCCAAGTACACTGATGACTGCGAGCTGTATATTGCTTTCTGGTCATCCACTGATACTAATGCTAAATAGCTCCAGCAAGTGTTGGAATATGCACACATCTGATGCACTGAAAGTGGTCTAAAGTTGCATTCAAATATGTGCAGTGTAGCTGAGCTCACCAAAAAAGCTGCTCCCACCTCATATGTTATAACTGGTCTTCCTCTTCAGATAGACATGGTCATTATACACCTGGTTAGTTATGCCAACAACTCTCTGTCTCTCTCTCTCTCTTTCTCAGTCGATTATCATGTTTTCACAATAGTCAGAAAATCCTTCTATCTAGTTCAGTTAATTACCATAGGAATATTTTCAGGAGCTAAAGAAGCCATCCTATCACTGTATTCTCCCTTTATCAGGCCCATCATTGAATATAATGCCTTCCTTGGTATGTATAAATCCAAGCATATCACTCCATTGGAAAGATTTCTAACCAAGAAAATTAAAGGACTTAAATTTATCACCTATCCTGAAAGATTGCCATGACCTTCCTTGAACTTAGTATCCTAGTGGCTACTCCAAAGTGACTTGTGTCTAGCTTTTCAAGTCATGAAAGACTCAATCCTGTTTGACACATTTCTTCACTAAACCAGTGTCTCTGCAGACATCTGCACTAGCGACATGAAGTTACAACAAAACATAATTAAGACATGCTGGAGTGGTAGGTTCCAGCACAGCATATTTCCAGCCCATGAATTAAGTTATTATAACCACTACAAGTCAAAACAAGTACTACTCTGGCTACCTTTAAGGCTAATCTTGATGACTGGTTGGATAGACAAAAGTTTACCCCAGACTTATTATGTATGACCCTACTCAGTTTGTCAGATAAGCAATATTAAGTGCTTGACAAGGGTGACAAGAACCTTTAAGTTTGTCTTCTTAAAGTTGTATATGGTTAGGCATGTGATGGCCCACAAGTCCCCTACCTAACATTACTTCTTTGTCCCTATGTGTATCAGAGGACATAACTTCTTTGGAGAAATAGGCAGTGGCTGTTAAATGTTTGAATAGGGGGAGAGATTGGGAAGAGATGTGCAGAGAATGCAATCTAGATCACATTTTAATGTCAATGAGGGTGCAACCAACACAAATTTTCAAGTGTAGCTCTTAAGGGAGGCAGTACAGCATTGTGATGTGATGGGACTGGACATAGCTTTATAAATGTATAGCCTTATGTACAGGGGACATATGTCAGAAAATAAAAGCAGAATGTAACTGTCACAGTTACAATATACTATGACATTGACAATGAAAATTGTAATGTGCATGTGGGTGGCATACCTGTGTTTAGAAAGTGAGCACCCTGTAGAAGGCCATTTGCCACAGTGTGCACAAGACAGTATGTGTAATGTTAATTAGGTGGTGGAAGACACTGTTAGATTGTTTGCACGAGAGTCATACAGCTATGTCTGCTGCTGGTCAGGGAACCCATGTTCGTACTGGGGCCCAGTATTACTGTAAGGTTATGGGTATACGTCTATGTGTACTATCACCACTCCTTGAGTAGTACACTGAAAATGAGTAGCAAAGCAATAGAGTGAGGGGACATGGCCAGTGCTTATTGGCATAGTGAAACAATGTGTCATTTTCCATGCAGCAGCATGCCAGTGAGGTACAGAATGGAAAGAACAAGGTATCTGCTAAAAGGAAGAACAGAAACAGCAAGTTCTCTGATGCAGAGAATGATGTGTTACTGCAGGACCACTGTCTCCATGGCAGAAAACCCTTTGAGCAGGAGACTGCTGATCAGCCCTACTGTGATTGTGCTTGTAAGGATCTTGTGGTTGACACTAATTGTTAGTGGTCAAGACCACTATTAGAAGCAGGTTAGACTTATAGCCACTGACATTATTCTTGCTATGGAAAAAGAGTCTCTCCGCTTTGCAAGAGAGTGTAGAGTGACTGGTGGTGGGCCATCAGTTGACCACATCTGATGGAGACAGATAAGTTTCTGTCCTCCTGTAGAGAGAACAGACCCTTTAGAGCCCCACAGTGTGGTGTGGAACCTTGAAGGTGAGCTTTAACATGCCCCTAGAGTGGGTGGGTTTTGCATACCTGTACTACAGTCTGATTACTTTCCATTACTCCTTTAGTACTGCACACCTCACTAACATGATATGCATCAGGTACTATAGAAATACCAGGGCTGTGACCTCCAAACATTTACAAGGTGTTGCATTATCCAGTATTTTGGGCAGCACAGTAGTATTATACCTGCTGGGAGAGGAAAGTAGAGGACACTTATACTGGACTTTGTGCTTTGTGATGTTCATAGGTGATCCTTTATTCGACACCACCATAATGGAACTTCCACTTCTTGATGTCAGAGCATCATCTGACTCTGATGATGATGATGTCAGTGATCTGATGATGATGACAGTGATTAGTAGGCATAGTCAGCGAGTACAGTAGCTGTGCTTGACACAGGGAAAGTGCAGATAGGATCCTGTGGTCAGACTGTAGACACAGCCTCTGTGCCTGTAGACACCCCAAGAAATACACTCCACGCATGACCCAGGTGGACAGTAGTCTCTCCTTTGATAGTCACATCACCATAGTAGTCAGGAAGTCCTTCTACGTGGCACACCTCATCATAAAAGGGTTCTCATCCAGGAAAAAAGAGGTTATTGTTCCCCTCTACTCGTCACTCATTAGACCCATTATAGAGTACAATGCCCCTTTTGGAATGTACCTCACAAGACATCTGCAGCAGCTGGAAAGGCCACAGAAGTACCTCACAAAGAGGATGACTGGCCTCAAACAAATGCCCTACACTGACCACCTCAAAAAACTCCAGCTTTACTCCGTAGCATATCGCCTACTCCGAGGTGATCTCTGCCTAACATATAAAGCTATGTCAAACCCAGAGCTGTTGGACATGCTACACCTAAAGAAATCCCAATCCCTCCGAGCTACACACTCTAGGGACCTAAACCTTGTCACCACAATAAACAGGACACGCTGGAGGGCTAGATTCCTGTCCCAGAGACTTCCTATACTCTGGAACAAGCTACCCATCTATGTCAAGCAAAGTTCTTTATTAGCACTCTTCAAGAAAAATCTTGATGAGTGGATGGGAAATAGGAAATACACCCCAGGGATCACTTCTGTGTCTCTGCTCGACAGTGGCACAGGAAAATAACTTTCTTGGGTGGCGTAAGCCATGGAACCTTGCTGGCTAGGCTTACTTAGGCCCTTGGGCCAATAGCCTAGTACCTACCTATGAACCTATGAAGGATGGATTACTGAAACAGTAAAAGTTAGGCAGTGTGATACTGCCCAAGGGCCAGCCCTCAATGTCTGGCACATGCCCTACAGGACAGGGGGGTGAACACCTGAGTTAACATACTGGTGCACATCAGAGGCACAGGTATCAGTCTCCACTGAACTAGCTATACTAATGGGTGTGACCCATCATATATGCATAGACATCATAGAAATACATGCTAGCACCATTACAGACTTTGCTTATTTGATACAGATAATGCAGGGTGTGTGGGATGACCTCTGTGGTGCATGTCCCATATGTGTAACAGTTTTGATAGACTGAAACACATACTGTCACAAGCCATGTCCTCCCAGACTCGCATGCTGCTCAGTAGGTATTGTCCACAAAGCAATCCACAGCTGCCTGCATGAATGGTAGTCATTATGGCCATAGCCAAAAACAAGAAACCTTGTATAGCCAAGTCATGTAAAACAAATTAACTGAAAAAAAAAAGCAATGAAAATGCTAAAAAGCTGCTAGGAACTTGGTGAAAAATAAATACCTTTATTTTAAAATCCATTGTTAGCAATTCTGTCTTCTAGTACATTTAAAAGGAACTTCATCAGAATGAGGGAAATAACTTTTGTATTAGGTTTGTTTTAGGTTAACTTACCTGCCCTTGCATTTTTAATGTTGCTTAAACAGATATTTATTTTAAATTTATTCTTGTTTCACTTATTCAGCAAAAACCTAGTTTTGTGACCAACAACCCTTTTTAGTTATATTTATTTAAACAATATTCTTATTGGTAAAGCTTTAAAATATGGTTCAAATTATTTTCCTCAGTGTGATTATGTCTATTTGAAATGTGCAATGGAATAAAACTGCTAAGTATAGAATTTAAAATAAAGTCATTGACAAAGGAAAAATTAACTTAAAAAATGATCAATACACAGCAGGTTAAGGTTAAGGCACTTTAATCTTGCAGCAAGGAGACAAAAACGTGCTAATACAGAGTTTGTCTAACTAAAATCAGGAAGTAAATCCATCTTTATACACTTTCTAACAAGACAATGCCTACCAATCTGACGTAACAGATCACAAGTTTTAACTTCATCATTTCATAGCAGCTGTTTGCCCATGATTTTCTGCTTGCACTATCAATTTTATGAGAAACTTCCTAAGAAAAACAATGTGGCCTTGGTGACCACCAGTTAGATACAACTTCCCACTATGTTATGTTACCATTCAAGGTACTATAGCTAATTCGAGCACAAAGCAAGTACAGATTCTTCAAGCAGTCTTTTGTTTTATGTATCTCTTCTTTTCTGCAGCTGTGCATGTTCTCATAACACGAACAGAGCTGATTGTTCATATTCAATCATATTATAGAAAACAGTATTGTTCTATTCATACACTATTCATTCATTTTCCTGACCTAGCAGATAATCACCTGCTTCTCAGTACATTTCTAAAAGGCATAAACATCAATTTTGCTGTGCTAGCAAATCCTAGGTCAGGGTGCATCTTGCAGTTTCAGAAAGCATACTGTGGTTTGAAAAGTCATCTTATAATTTCATACAGAATTAAGCTGAACATAAAATAGAATGAAAATGTGTTAACCCTTTTAGCTTCTAATAAGCATTAGACATATATATATATATATATATATAAATGAATATTTTTCTGACATTTCCCCCCTGTTAATACTTTTTATTCTATTTTCAAAAGCATAAACAGTTTGCTTCTTCTCCTAACCTCTTCCATTCTGGATTTGCAGTTAAGAGAGTCATTTAGTTTAGACTTATGAAAGCATTTCAGTTTTCAACAAATCTTCAATTTCAGTACTTTGATACAAAGTCTCAGAAACTGATATGTCTATAAAATATTTGATTAATTTTTCATGCAGGGAATACCACAACAACAAATGCATGCTCCTAATAGGAGTAATCCCACACAAATGGCAATCAGGATGTTCATTAGGATGGAACCCCACCCCCCAAACAAATTCTGGAAAAAATCTGTCAGAGGGTTTGGGCCTGGTTTGGTCATGGTCGACACTTGCTGGATTACCTCATGATGATCGTTTATCTCATGCTGGTTGTCAGGAATATACGAACAGCATTCTTCTTCTTTGATTAAAGCACACGTACCACCTCCCACTGCTAGGGTGAAGTCGAGAGCCATGCGGTTTTGAAGCACCACAGTTCTCATAGCATTTAGTTCATCAGTCACTAATTCGAGAGCAGAAAAAGTTGCATTGCTCATAACTTTGAGAAGTTTGGACAGTTTTCTCAGCTCCCAAATCAATTTCACTGCACCATATGCAGGGGCTATGCCTGCCCATGATATAATAGTGTCACTCAAGTCCATGTGTGTAAGTTTATCTTTGTTTTTCATGGAGTTATGGTTTCTCCACCCTGCTTCGATTCATCCCACTGGATTTTTGGGTCTCTTGATTGGATTTCCAGGTTTACTGCTGACCTTTCTGACGTTTCGAATTTTCTCTTGAGGCAAAGCTGCAGTGTTTCGTATGGCCAGAACCAGGTAACCCAAAAAAAAAATTCTCAGGTAGCCATTTGTATGCCTTTTTCCCACAAACAAAATTTTAACACATGTGAGAGATGCAACTATATAGCCAAACTGGAGGCTAAGCTCTCTCAACTCAGTACTGGCATAACCAGTCAGGAGGAGAAGGAAACCACACTCACTACAATTCCAGTCTCACATAGACCTACCACGACAGCAAACCAAACACATAAACACACAAAACATACTGAGGCTCTAAATAAAAATCTGCCTAAGCAGCAGAGACCTCCAAAGCAGACACCCAAGCAACTGCTACCCCAAAACAAAACACATGCAACACATAGCTCACAAAGCCAGTGTGCCAAACAGTCACAGCCCTTAAGGCTAAACAGCACACCTGATACACTTGTAATAGGTGACTCTATCATCAGGCACACTGACGTCCTGCTCACCAGGCTGAACAAGGAGAAGGTCATGGTGAGCTGCCTGTCAGGTGCTAGGATCCGCCACATAACACAAGCACTCAGGTCACTCCAAGGCAAGTACAACTATGACTCAGTCATTGTCCATGCTGGTGTGAATGACCTGAGACGTACCTCCCTGGACTACATGAAAAGAGACATAAAGAAGCTCTCTGAGCATGTAGCCCAGGCCGGTATGACACTGACCTTGAGTAGCATCTTACCCTTACCAAGAATGATGCCACAATATGAAGACAAGATGATCAATTTCAACAATTGGTTTAAGTATTGGTGTCATTCAAAGGGGATCCAATGCCTGTCAGCATTGGATGACATGCTTGACAAGCCATGATGCTTCACTAAGGACGGCTTGCACCTGTCACCCCTGGGCTTTTGGATATTTGCAAAGGCTCTTGCTACCCCCATAGTGCCTTTTTTAGGCAAGGCTCAAAAGACAAGCCCACCTCCATAGGTATCACAAGGGATAAGAAACTAAGAGTAATGCTACTCAATGCCAGAAGTCTAAACCTCAAGATGCATGCACTCAAAACTCTCCTTAGCATGGAGAACATCGATATCTGTGCAGTAACAGAAACCTGGTTCAAGGCTCGAGAGCACCCCAGCACTACCAGGTTATACCTCATACCATGCTTTTCGCCCCAAAACTTGGACCGAACCACAAAAGGAGGGGGAGTATCAATATTCGTCAAAGATACCCACACCTCCAGGTTGGTGGCACAGCACGAAGCATCAGAGACTATCCATGTGCAACTAACAGTGGGTAAAACTGCCTTCCAGTTTATAGCCTGCTACAGACCATCCTCCCAAACCCAGGAACCCTACTCGGCCTCCCTGAGAACACTGGAAAATATGAAGGTCTCTCCAAACACCATTATATTGGGCAACTTCAACTACCCAAACATAGACTGGGAGCATTACTCTAGCTCCAACACCATAGCCCAAAGGTTCCTAGAATTTATAAACTCAAATGCTATGGAACAACTTGTTACCACTCCCACAAGAGGGGAAAACATACTAGACCTGATCATCACCAATATGGAGACTCTATGCTCCAGACCAGAAGTGTATCCCTCACTGGTAAGATCAGACCATAAACTAATCTCACTGGATATTCACATCCCGACCCCACCCCCTGCCCAGAAAACCACAGTGAAAAACTTCTCTAAAGCAAATTTCACACTCCTCAAAACCAAGGTGGAATCCTTCAAAGCCCCCGGGCCTGTGGAAAATACGGCTCAGACCGCAGAATCCTTTATAAACGCATTCTATGAACACTTTCAGGATTGCATGGATCATGCAATCCCAAATAAAACCAAGACCCAATCCTCCAAAGGCAGACGTCCTGTCTGGTGGACCCCAGCCATAAACAAACTATACAATAGGAGGAAGCTACTACATGATAGAGCAAAATCCCAAAAAGGGAAGGCATCTCTGATCAGTATTAGCAAAAAGCTACGGGCACTCATAAAATTGTCTAAGGCCAGCTTCGAGAGAAAAATTGCACAGGGCACTAAGGATAATCACAAGGCTTTCTTTAGTTATGTTAGGAACCTGGGTGGAAATTCCCAGATATGCTCAGAATTAGTCCAAAATGACAAAAAATACACAGAACCCACAGACATTGCCAACATCCTAGCTGACAGGTTTAGTGCAAACTTCTCCCCTCCTCCCCACCAAAAGGGCAAATATCTATCCCAGCAGAGTGCTGCCCCCCTGACATCTCAGATGCTCAGGTAAGAGCCCTCTCCAAAGCAAAAAACACAGCATCAATGGGACCAGACGGTGTCCCAGGCTGCGTCCTACATGAACTCCAAGAAGAGCTAAACCCAAACATAAAACTACTGTTCAATCTCAGCCTTACTACAGGATATGTACCCAAAGAGTGACGTACAGCAACAGTGGTCCCTCTCCACAAAGGTGGTGCCTCAACGGATCCTGGAAACTATCACACCATAAGCCTGACTAGCTTGGTCTGCAAAGCTATGGAAAGGATCATCATGGACCTCATAAATAAAGATATTGGGGACCTACAGACACTGGATCCTACCCAGCTCGGCTTTGTTAAGGGCAGATCCTGCCTCTTAAACCTGGTCAATTTCTTTGAAACAGTCACCAAGGACATTGACGAGGGGAAGGTGGTCCACACAGCCTACCTGGACCTCGCAAAAGCCTTCAATACAATACCCCACTCAGGCATTATAGATACGCTCACCAGCTTAAATATAAACCCCTATGTCACTAGATGGGTTGCAAACTGGCTCAAGGACAGAACCCACATGGTTCGAATTGCTGGAGCCATGTCAGACTCCAAACCAGTTACAAGTGGCATCCCACAAGGCTCAGTCCTGGGACCTCTCTTGTTCGGTATATATTTCTCGGAGGTACAGGCCAACATGGAAGGACTGTGGCTGACCAAGTTTACAGATTACTGCAAACTGGGTGCCATAATCGACTCTCCAGCTGACACAAGCATCCTCCAAAAGGGCCTCATAGAAACAGACAACTGGTGCCAGAGCCATGGCCTCAAGCTAAATGCCAAAAAGTGTATAGTCATCCCCTTTGGCAAAAACAAAGTGCCCACAAATTACCACATAGGTGGTAATCCATTAAGTACAGAAGAAGTAATTAGGGACCTGGGGACCCAAGTTGATAGCAATCTCTCATTTGACAACCACATGGCCAAAGTGGTTAGAAGAACATTTTATATAGCCCACCTAATCATGAAGGGATTCACATCTAGATCAGGGGAGGTCATCTGGCTTCTTTACTCATCCCTCATCAGGCCCATAATTGAGTACAATGCCCCTTTCGGGTTGTACCTTACCAGATACCTGCAGCAACTGGAAAGACCCCAAAAGTACCTCACCAAGAGGATCAAAGGGCTCAAACAGATGCCATATGCTGCCCGGTTAAAGAAACTCCAGCTCTACTCAGTGGCATACTGCCTGCTCAGAGGTGATCTGTGCCTGACGTATAAAGCCATGTCCAACCCGGAATTAATGGACATGCTGCACCTCAGAAAACCAAATCCCATCAACCTACGCACTCGAGAGACTTGAACCGCAGCACTGAAATAAATAGGACATGCTGGAGGGACAGATTCATAACCCAGAGGCTCCCTTCACTCTGGAATAAAATCCCAGTCCAGGTTAGGCAGAGTCCCTCATTGACTCTCTTCAAGAGGAATCTTGATGAATGGATGGGAGATCGTAGGTTTACCCCGGGTATCACTTCTGTGTCACTGTTAGACAGATGCACAGTATACTAACCTCGAAAAAGGGCATAGCAAAATTAATTTAAAATGGGTGGCGAAAGCCAAACACACTCTGGCTAGGCTTATAAATGCCCTAGGGTAGATAGCCTAGTATGAACCTATGAACCTATTAACCTATGAACAATTCTCTACTTTAGTATTCATTTTCTCAAGATATGAGTCATAGTTTGCATCACAGATAGTTTCTGCCTTAATATAACACTTATAAGAAACAGTCACATTGCAATTGCTCCAACACACCTGAATAGTGTCATTTTTATAAAAACATACAATTCCTTTTTGTGTAACAGGTAGGTACAATGCTATTTTGTCTTGTGATTTCACAGGTGTAGTATCAAAAATCAAATTTTCCCAGGTTTCATTCACCCCTAGGGGGACAGCAGTCATTAATAATCTCCCGTATGCTGTTGGTATAACTGTGCAAATCCAGCAGTTCGAAACATTAAAAGTCTCAGCATACACATATTTAATTGCTTGGTAAGTGTTAAAGTTTGGATGCCAGTCTATGAGTAACGCATCACGTTTGTTCAGATCAACTTGTGTGGCTGAAAAAAGGAAAGGCCACAGCAAAAAGATCATTGTTATCAGTATAGCTAACAGGATGATCATGCAAATTTTCTGAGGTTGTTCTGCATCCCTGTTTACTCTATACCTGGTCATTTTGTTCTCGTTGTACAACAGTAACAAGGGTTTTGTCCAGTTCAAATTTCTTAACCAATTTACAGTGTGTCAGATGAATCCAGGATGCTCGCTCTGCGATCTTGACTGCAGTGGGTGTTGACAGTAGCACCTGGTATGGTCCTTCCCACTTTGGAGAACTCCAATTCCTTTTCTTCATGACCTTCACCCAGACCCACGTGCCTGGGACTACTGCTCCTTCCAATGGTCTGGCTTGTTCTTTATCTGAAACAGAATTTAACTGCAGAAGTTTGTTATTCAAAAATCGCCTCATGTACTCTGCAAGTGAACTGTCAACCTCCTGGTCTGCAGGCATGAGAGGTTTCCACTGAGGTGTATAATATGCCCTCCCAAACAGTATTTCAAAAGGAGTTAACCCTTTTGCATTTGGAACAGTTCTCATGCTCAACAGTGCCAGAGGCAGACAGTGCACCCAGTTCTTTTGTGTCTCACTAATCAATTTCCTAAGCTTATTTTTCAGAACTCCATTATGCCTCTCTACTAATCCTGCAGATTGGGGGTGGTATGCACAATGGTTTTTCAAGGAAATCCCGAAATAACGGCTCAATTGTTGTATGGTTTGATTTACAAAGTGTGTGCCATTGTCACCATAGATCTTTTCCGGTATGCCAAATCTAGAAATAATTTCTTTAATGAGGACTTTTGCAACAGTAGCTGCATCTGGATTTTTTGTCGGAAAAGCTTCCACCCATTTGGAAAAAATATCTATAATGACAAGACAGTACTTTTTATTTTCGCATTTGCTTAGTTCTATAAAATCCATACAGATAGTATGGAACGGGTACGGTGGTGTAGGGAAACTCCCTTGCTTAGGCTTCAGTGCTCCCTGTGCATGATGCCTGTTACAAACATGGCATGCTGCACAAAAATTTTTTGTGTAGTTTGTAAATCCATATGTTGTAAACACTCGATTCACTAACTGTACCATCCCCCCTGTTGAGACATGGCACTGCCCATGGCTCAACAAAGCTGCATATCTAAACAAGTTAGACGGCAAAATCGGTTTTCCTTCCTTGGAGATGTAAAGCCCCTTCTCAAGAATTGCTCCTCGTTTTACCCATTTCTGTTTTTCTATGTTCGTAGTAAGTATCTGCATTGTTTTTAATATTTCTAAATCTAAAATCTCAGAAGGTTGTAATTCCTCACTCAAAAGAAATACTTCTGAAGCTGTAGCTGCCTGCTTTGCAGCTGTGTCAGCTCTCGCATTACCTTGTGAAATCCTATCTTGTTGCTTGGTATGAGCTATGCATTTACAAATAGCTACTTTTTGAGGTAACTGAATAGATTCTAACAGATCCAAAATAAACTTCGCATGATTAATCGGTTTGCCAGTAGATGTTATCATTCCTCTATTTTTCCACTGCTGCGCAAAAACATGTACAGTAGAAAAAGCGTACTGACTGTCAGTAAAAATGCTCACACGTTTATCCTTTGCCAAGGTACATGCCCTTGTTAAAGCAATCAATTCTGCTGCTTGTGCAGATAAGTTGTGTGGTAAAGACTTTGCTTCTAAAATCTCAGTATCAGAAACTACTGCATACCACACAAGATTCTATCCTGTAGGACCCCTTCTACATGAGCCGTCCACATAGTATGTCACCTCGGCATCATCCAAGGGAACATCCGTGAGATCTTTTCTAGGCAGTGTCTTTTGCTCAATCTCCTGCAGGCAGCAGTGTGGTTTGCCATCTGCAGGGGTCAGAAGCAAGGTAGACGGGTTTAAAGTTGTACATCGTTCAATTGTCATATGAGGTTGGCTCAAGAGTATGGTCATACAGGAACGATGTCTAGCAGGAGAAATATATGCTACTTTTTCTTGCAGTAAAATAATTGCGACTGCATGAGGCACTGTCAATGTGAGAGGGTGGAACAACACTACTGAGGCTGAAGCCTGTACTGCCATTGCAGCTGCGACTACTGCTTGTACACAGTGGGGCAAGGATCATGCCACTGGGTCCAGTTGTGATGAATAATAAGCTATGGGGCGTTGCTTATCCCCATGCTGCTGTGTTAACACTGATGTCATATAACCCTGCTTACAATCTACAGTTTGAAAAAATCGTTTATGATAGTTCGGTAATCCTAAAACTAATGAGGATGCTATCAGTTGTTTCAATTTGCAGAAAGCTGATTCTGCATCTGGTGTCCATTGTAATGAATTTTGTGCTGCCATAGGCTTCTTGTATATCAAGTCGGTCAGTGGAGCAGATTCCAGGGCATAGTTTGGAATCCAACTCCGACAAAATTTAGTCGTACCTAGGAAGGACATAATTTCCTTCTTGGTAGTCGGTTTGGGTGCTTGTAATATTGCTGTTTTCCTTGTCTTCATCTAATATTCTGCCTTCTTTGGATATTACATATCCCAGGTATTTAACCTGCTTTTTCCAAAGCTGCAGTTTGTTTTTGTTTACTTTGTGTCATTGAGTGGCTAGAAATTGTAGTAATGCTATGGTATCTTCTCTGCATCCTTGCTGGGTGGGGGCTGCCAGCAGAATGTCGTCTACATAAAGTAAAATCTGGCTGCCTCTCGGTGGGATAAATCCCGCCAAGTTACTTGCCATTTCCTGTGCGAATATTGTTGGGCTCTCACAATATCCCTGTGGTAGTCGCGTGTATGTATACCTTTTCCCCTGAAATGTAAATGCAAACCAATTTTGGCTGTTAGGGTGTATCGGTATTGAGAAAAACGCATTGCTAATATCTACCACAGAAAAATACTTCTGTTGAGGTTTCAAATCATTTAATAAGGTGTGTGGATCTGGCACCATAGGTGCTCTACGTATAACTGCGTCATTTATAGCTTGTAAATCTTGGACCATACGCCATTCTCCATTTGCTTTTCTAACAGGAAATAAGGGCGTATTACATGGTGAATTGGGAGATTCTACTAGTACTCCTTCCTTAAGTAAAGCTGCTATTATAGGTTTGATTCCTACCTCTGCACCTTTTCTTAAGGGATATTGTCTCTTCTGTGGTCTGAATGCTGATTTTGGTGTGATAGTAACTGGTCCCGCTGTACGAATAAGTCCTACATCTGATTTTCCTGTTGACCAGAGAGTTTCTGGTATGCCTCGTAAGGCTTTTTCCTCTTCCTCTAGTAAGAGTGCTACTCAGCTGTCCTCACTTGCCTGCAAGTGCACAGCTGGGTGGGTCTGTGTTATCCAATTCAACTTCTGCTTTTGTATTCCCTGTTCTGACAGTTCTAATTCTGTCTTCTTTTCCCACCTTGTGACTTTTTCTCCTAGGTCTGCCCATCTCACATTCTTATCTTTAGTTAAACTAACATGTGGTAATTGAATATATTTGTAAAGTGCTAGGAATTTCTGGGGCAATGAACAGCTAACTACACTGTTTCCTTCTGTGTCCCAGTTCAGATTACATAATACTAATCTGTTAGCATGGTTTCTAAACAGTTCTTGCTCATATTCTTTATCAGGTCCTGGTGTGGTACAGTAATATAGAGTACAATGCAACAAATGCTGTTTATCAGTGTCAAGGGAGGGGGACTTACTGATGGCTACATTCATCAGTTCTTCAGTTACTGCCCCTGGACCAGTCGTATCCAAATCCTGGCTGTACCAATAAAATGTTTCACCCTCCAGTCGCACTACAAAAGTATCCATTTGTCGCTGTGCTTCCATACCCTGCATGGTTGGAACTACCGCTATGCCAAATATCTGCATAAGGTCCCTGCCCAAAAGATTGACTGGGCATTTTGCAGAAACAACAATTTTGCTTTTCTGGCTCATTCCTGAAACAGGGTCAGTTATTGCTATGTTGTGGGAGAGTGGCTCCCGATACAGCTGTCCATTAGCTGCTTTCACTAATATGTAATCAAGTGATTCTGAATTTTCTGGTAGTTTGGACGGATGTATCAGGGTCCGTGAAGCCCCTGAGTCACACAGGAATTTAACTTCCCTCCCCACTACCAGAAGTGTAACTTCTGGTTTTGTGTCTGCTAAGTAGAGCTCTAAGCTTAATAATGCTAAATCCAAGATTTAGTTTTCTTCATTATCTGTGATTTCTTGCACGTCCTCTATTTCTTTTATCACATCTTCTACTCCCTCTATCACATTCACATTTGTCTTTTCTTGGTCATTTCTTTCTAGTGATTCTTGACTATCATATAGTCAGTCCTCACCCTCCTTATCTTCCGTGGTTACCTTCTTATTTTGCCTGCAATCTCTTGCCAAATGTCCCTTTTTTCCGCATTTAAAACATTCACCCCTTTTCTTTCTCTCTTCAAACTCCTCTGATCGCTTATCAGATTGCTTGTTTCCCTGGGCATTTTTCTTACCCTTCTTCCCAGACTGTACTACAAAGACTTCTGCTCCATCTTCTACTGCAAATACTTGAGTTTTCTTTTTCTTTTTGCTATTAAAATGCCTTTCGGCGTGTCTTGCATATTCAAGTAATGACTGTAATCTACTCGTACAATGATCTACCATGTGTTTTGTAATAAAACTACTTATGGGTGCAATACTACCCTTCAAAAATGCATTCTTTAGTTGCTGCTCATATGGGGAATCATGTGTTTGGTCTTCAGGTACCTGCATTCCACAATGGTTATTAAAACACTCTAATAATCTGGCATAATATCTATCAACAGTTTCACCATCTTGTTGGATGCATTGATTAATGCAAGTCCAGTCAGCCCTAGGTTTCCATTTCTCAGAGATTCGGTCTGTCAGACCTTTCACTCTGTTATCCAGTTTTGCGTTACTATGTGGGAGTGGCCTATGTTCTGTGTCACGGGGATTCCAGTTGCCACTGATCATGTGCCAATCTGGACCTACGATTTGTCTGACTACTTTCTCTACTTCCTCTCCATTTAAATGGTAACTTAACCTCATGCCCTGTAAGTCTTCTAAGAATTTTCTAAAATTAACTTTTGGATGGGGAATTCCCTCTGTAGCTTTCCGAATGTCCTCCGGTGTCCACGGTCTATATACCAGGATAATTGGGTCCTGCCCTTCCTGTCCTGCCTGAGGATTTGGTACTTCTATGAGCAGACATATCTCTTCTTCGCTCATAGCCTGTGAATTCCCATTCATTTGGTATAACTCCATATCCCCCCTTGTTTTACATGTTCAAGACTTAGTCTCGACAGGATCTCTGACAAACAGTTTTGGTTTCGCAGGGATAGTTGGGTATAGCGGAGGTGGATCAGTCTGTCCACTCACTTCATATTCTGGTAAGGAAAACGGAGGGGACGGAGGGGCCAATGCTATTACCAAGTTATTGTCTTCCTTATCTAAAAACATAGCTTTTGAATTTTTAATCTTTTGTTCCCTGCGGTTTGCTTCCTCAAGCCACCTGTGTGCCTGGGGAAAGCCTAATTGACATTGCTTTTTTACCTGACCTTTTGCGTCTGTTTTAAGTTGTTTGACAAGTTTGATAAGTGAAGGTTTATCTAATTTGCCATCAAATTTGTATTTATTAACCCATTTTGTATAGTACCTAACGTTATCAGAACATTGTAATTGCATATATTTCGCGTCTTCGGTTAATGGTGGATCTCGGGATCTTTTTGTGCACTTATTTCCCATGTTGTCTTAACTTAGTTAGAAATTCTTATGTAACCCTTTTTATCACGTGGTACCATGATTTTCTCTTTTTCACAGTTTATCTAGAATAACTGCCTACCTATCCAGTTTCCCTGATCTATGACAAGACAGCAATCTTTTTGTCCCTGATTTATATAAAATCTCCCTGACAAAAACAAATACTGTAACAAGTCCCTGATCTGAAACAAAGAAAAGGTAAATTCCTTCTTACCTGATCGTCTCACTGGAATCGTTGACTCATCCTCCAATCGCAGATCAGAAACAGTGGCTGGCCTCTTTTGAACAACAATTCAGTCGGAGGTCTTTCAGAGCAGAAGAACCGATGCGGTCTCTTCCCCGTACGGTTTCATGCCACCGGGCCCATCTGACCTGAGCTAGAGCGAGAGTTTCCGGTCCGAAGGACCAATCTGTCAAAGGAAAAATTAATTTAAAAAATTATCAATACACAGCAGGTTCAGGTTAAGGCACTTTAATCTTGCAGCAAGGACACAAAACCGTGCTAATACAGAGTTTGTCTAACTAAAATCAGGAAGTAAATCCATCTTTATACACTTTCTAACACGACACTGCCTACCAAGCTGACGTAACAGATCACAAGTTTTAACTTCATCATTTCATAGCAGCTGTTTGCCCATGATTTTCTGCTTGCACTATCAATTTTATGAGAAACTTCCTAAGAAAAACAACGTGGCCTTGGTGACCTTGGTTAGATACAACGTCCCACTATGTTATGTTACCATTCAAGGTACTATAGCTAATTCGAGCACAAAGCAAGTACAGATTCTTCAAGCAGTCTTTTGTTTTATGTATCTCTTCTATTCCACAGCTGTGCATGTTCTCATAACACGAACAGAGCTGATTGTTCATATTCAATCATATTATAGAAAACAGTATTGTTCTATTCATACGCTATTCATTCATTTTCCTGACCTAGCAGATAATCACCTGCTTCTCAGTACATTTCCAAAAGGCATAAACATCAATTTTGCTGTGCTAGCAAATATTAGGTCAGGGTGCATCTTGCAATTTCAGAAAGCATACTGTGGTTTGAAAAATCATCTTATAATTTCATACAGAATTAAGCTGTACATAAAATAGAATGAAAATGTGTTAACCCTTTTAGCTTCTAATAAGCATTGGACATATATATAAATGAATATTTTTCTGACAGTCTTTCTGTTCATCAGTCTCCCAACGTTTTGAAATTCCTTTTCACTTTTATTTTGAAAATATGAGAGGCTATTCCTATATTCCTATATTCCATTTAAATTAGTTAATATATTTAATAAAGGTGCACAATATCAATTATTGTACACAGCGTCATAAGGAACTAAATAATATCTAAAAATATAAACAGCCATTGAAGTATCACAGAAGAAAAAATGAAAAGTATTGTTTTTCCATTTCTTTGGCTCTGCAGATTTTTGTGTTTCCCAAATGATTTAGTGTTTAAACATTTCCATCTTTAGCATTTTATGTATCTGCAGTAGCAAAGGCGTGTAATAATAGAATCAAGATAAATCAATGTTAAACAGTTCAATACAAATCTCATCTGATTAGCTTCTTCAATATCCTTGCTATGTGTCAGAAGAGATATGTAGATATACCTAAATGTACATCAGATGAGAACAAGAATATCACTTCATCAGCTTTTATGTTGTCACAAGCAATTCTGTCAAAAGGGCAAAAAAATCTCCCTGGTTTTTAGTTACAGATGTAAAACATTTTCTCCCCATTATCTGTGTACAAAAATGTCAGATTGCCAAATGGACTTTATAACATTTTCTCAGTCATTACTAAGGCAATCTCCTTTCTTAAAAACTGTGAAAGAATTATTGTATTTGAGGATGACAGGCAGATGAGATGCTTACGATTACAAGTTCAAGTCCCACAAGGGCCATCACCTTTCTCTGTGACCTTGACGAAATAATATGCACTTTTTGTGCTTCACTTGCCAAATTATACTGCTTAGAAAAAGCAATGTACCTCAGGAAATGAAATGAAATGTTACAGCTTCATCTGAAATTTCCTTGTCATATGTAAATTGTAAATTTATATCTCAGTTATGTAAGTCCATTGTTGAAATATTTATAGAGTTTAAACCACACCAAATTAAATCAAGAGCATGAACCTGCAGTGATAACTCACAGGGAAAGAGACATCTAGAAAACCAAAAAAAAAAAAATCTTGGTTTTATCCTGTTGCCTTTTTGCATGAATTTAAATAGAACTGCAAGAATGTGACTGAGAAATTAACTTCACTGCACCCTTTGTTAGCTTACAGACTGACATATTTTATGTAAACTGACATGATTTGGTCATGGTTAGTCTGATAACATATTGCTAAAGAGCATTTTGTGTACTATAATAACCTTCACAGCAATGTCATCTAATGATTCATAATACCCAAATAGCTAACCTTATTGTATTTCTTCATTTGGACCCCAGGCAAATTCCAGTACAGCCTCTGAAGATTTTAACGGAAGATTAAATGGAAATATTTGAAGGGCCAGTTTATTGAGAGAAACCAGGAGGTTTCCTCATCTTGCACTGCCTTTTGACTTAAACTAGATGTCAAATCTGTTCCATTTATGAGACACTGCCAACAATACAAGGTTCTCCACACTGTGGTCAGCATGTGCAAACTTCTGCAATGGAAATAACTGCATTAAAAGTAACATTTTAGGTTCATAGGTTCATAGGTTCATACTAGGCTATCTGCCCTAGGGCATTTATAAGCCTAGCCAGAATGTGTTAGGCTTTTGCCACCCATTTTAAATTTATTTTGCTATGCCCTTTTTCGAGGTTAGTATACTGTGCCTCTGTCTAACAGTGACACAGAAGTGATACCCAGGGTAAACCTACGATCTCCCATACACTCATCAAGATTCCTCTTGAAGAGAGTCAATGAGGGACTCTGCCTAACCTGGACTGGGATTTTATTCCAGAGTGAAGGGAGCCTCTGGGTTATGAATCTGTCCTTCCAGCATGTCCTATTTATTTCAGTGCTGAGGTTCAAGTCTCTCAAGCCAGTAGCTCGATGGGATTTGATTTTCTGAGGTGCAGCATGTCCATTAATTCCGGGTTGGACATGGCTTTATATGTCAGGCACAGATCGCCTCTGAACAGGCGGTATGCCACTGAGTAGAGCTGGAGTTTCTTTAACCGGGCAGGATATGGCATCTGTTTGAGCCCTTTGATCCTCTTGGTGAGGTATTTTTGGGGTCTTTCCAGTTGCTGCAGGTGTCTGGTAAGGTACATCCCAAAAGGGGCATTGTACTCGATTATGGGCCTGATGAGGGATGAGTAAAGAGGCACGATGACCTCCCCTGATCTAGATGTGAATCTCTTCATGATTAGGTGGGTTATATAAAATGTTTTTCTAACCACTTTGGCCACGTGGTTGTCAAATGAGAGATTGCTATCAACTTGGGTCCCCAGGTCCCTAATTACTTCTTCTGTACTTAATGGATTACCACCTATGTGGTAATTTGTGGGCACTTTGTTTTTGCCAAAGGGGATGACTATACACTTTTTGGAATTTAGCTTGAGGCCATGGCTCTGGCACCAGTTGTCTGTTTCTATGAGGCCCTTTTGGAGGATGCTTGTGTCGGCTGGAGAGTCGATTATGGCGCCCAGTTTGCAGTCATCTGTGAACTTCGTCAGCCACAGTCCTTCCGAGTTGGCCTGTACCTCCGAGAAATATATACCGAGCAAGAGAGGTCCCAGGACTGAGCCTTGTGGGACACCACTTGTAACTGGTTTGGAGTCTGACATGGCTCCAGCAATTCTAACCATGTGGGTTCTGTCCTTGAGCCAGTTTACAATCCATCTAGTGACATAGGGGTTTATATTTAAGCTGGTGAGCTTATCTATAATGCCCGAGTGGGGTATTGTATCAAAGGCTTTTGCGAGGTCCAGGTAGGCTGTGTGGACCACCTTCCCTCGTCAATGGCCTTGGTGACTGTTTCAAAGAAATCAACCAGGTTTAAGAGGCAGGATCTGCCCTTAACAAAGCCGAGCTGGGTAGGATCCAGTGTCTGTAGGTCCCCAATATCTTTATTTATGAGGTCCATGATGATCCTTTCCATAGCTTTGCAGACCAAGCTAGTCAGGCTTATGGGGCGATAGTTTCCAGGATCCATTGAGGCACCACCTTTATGGAGAGGGACCACTGTTGCTGTACGCCACTCTTTGGGCACATATCCTGTAGTAAGGCTAAGATTGAACAGTAGTTTTATGTTTGGGTTTAGCTCTTCTTGGAGTTCATGTAGGACGCAGCCTGGGACACCGTCTGGTCCCATTGATGCTGTGTTTTTTGCTTTGGAGAGGGCAGCTCTTACCTGAGAATCTGAGATGTCAGGGAGGCAGCACTCTGCTGGGATAGATATTTGCCCTTTTGGTAGGGAGGGGGCGCGAAGTTTGCATGAACCTGTCAGCTAGGATGTTGGCAATGTCTGTGGGTTCAGTGTATTTTTTGTCATTTTGGACTAATTCTGAGCATATCTGAGAATTACCACCCAGGTTCCTAACATAACTAAAGAAAGCCTTGTGATTATCCTTAGTGTCCTGTGCAATTTTTCTCTCGAAGCTGGCCTTAGACAATTTTATGAGTGCCCGTAGTTTTCTGCTAATACTGATCAGAGATGCCTTCCCTTTTTGGGATTTTGCTCTATCATTTAGTAGCTTCCTCCTTCTATTGTATAGTTTGTTTATGGCTGGGGTCCACCAGACAGGACGTCTGCCTTTGGAGGACTGGGTCTTGGTTTTATTTGGGATTGCATGATCCATGCATTCCTGAAGGTGTTCATAGAATGCGTTTATAAAGGATTCTGTGGTCTGGGCCGTATTTTCCACAGGCCCGGGGGCTTTGAAGGATTCCACCTCGGTTTTGAGGAGTGTGAAATTTGCTTTAGAGAAGTTTTTCACTGTGGTTTTCTGGGCAGGGGGTGGGGTTGGGATGTGAATATCCAGTGAGATTAGTTTATGGTCTGATCTTACCAGTGAGGGATACACTTCTGGTCTGGAGCATAGAGTCCCCATGTTGGTGATGATCAGGTCCAGTATGTTTTCCCCTCTTGTGGGAGTGGTAACAAGTTGTTCCATAGAATTTGAGTTCATAAATTCTAGGAACCTTTGGGCTATGGTTTTGGAGCTACAGTAATGCTCCCAGTCTATGTTTGGGTAGTTGAAGTCACCCAATAAAATGGTGTTTGGAGAGACCTTCATATTTTCCAGTGTTTTCAGAAAGGCTGAGTGGAGTTCCTGGGTTTGGGAGGGTGGTCTGTAGCAGGCTATAAACTGGAAGGGAGTTTTACCCACTGTTAGTTGCACATGGATAGTCTCTGATGCTTCGTGCTTTGCCACCAACCTGGAGGTGTGGGTATCTTTGGTGAATATCGATACTCCCCCTCCTTTTGTGGTTCGGTCCAAGTTTTGGGGCTGAAAAGCATGGTATGAGGTATAACCTGGTAGTGCTGGGGTGCTCTCAGGAGCCCTGAACCAGGTTTCTGTTACTGCACAGATATCGATGTTCTCCATGCTAAGGAGAGTTTCAAGTGCGTGCATCTTGAGGTTTAGACTTCTGGCGTTGAGTAGCATTACTCTTAGTTTCTTATCCCTTGTGATACCTATGGAGGTGGGTTTGTCTTTTGAGCCTTGCCTAAAAAAGGCACTATGGGGGTAGCAAGAGCCTTTGCCAATATCCGAAAGCCCAGGGGTGACAGGTGCAAGCCGTCCCTAGTGAAGCATCATGGCTTGTCGAGCATATCATCCCAAGCTGACAGGCATTGGATCCCCTTTGAATGACACCAGTACTTAAGCCAATTGTTGAAATTGATCATCTTGTCTTCATATTGTGGCATCATTCTTGGTGAGGGTAAGATGCTACTCAAGGTCAGGGTCATACCAGCCTGGGCTACATGCTTAGAGAGCTCCTTTATGTCTCTTTTCATGTAGTCCAGGGAGGTACGTCTCAGGTCATTTACACCAGCATGGACAATGACTGAGTCATATTTGTACTTGCCTTGGAGTGACCTGAGTGCTTGTGCTATGTGGCGGATCCTAGCGCCTGACAGGCTGCTCACCGTGACCCTCTCCTTGTTCAGCCTGGTGAGCGGGACGTCAGTGTGCATGATGATAGAGTCGCCTATTAACAGTGTATCAGGTGTGTTTTTTAGTCTTAAGGGCTGTGACTGTTCGGCACACTGGCTTTGTGAGATATGTGTTGCACGTGTTTTGTTTTGGGGTAGCGGTTGCTTGGGTGTCTGTTTTGGAGGTCTCTGCTGCTTAGGCAGATCTTTATTTAGAGCCTCCAAGTATGTTTTTGTGTGATTATGTGTTTGGTTTGCTGTCGTGGTAGGTCTCTGTGAGACTGGAATTGTAGTGAGTGTGGTTTCCTTCTCCTCCTGACTGGTTATGCCAGTACTGAGTTGAGAGAGCTTAGCCTCCAGTTTGGCTATATGGTTGCATCTCTCACATGTGTTGGAATTTGTTGGGAGGAGGAGAGGGTTGTCTGTGTACATGAGGCAGTTGTAACATTCCCTCAAGATTCCCAGATTCACCAGCTGGACCGGAGAGGAGATTGACGACTGACCTTTGGACATGCTAGAATAATATTGGGAAATCCTTAATAATTGAAAACAAGGGCCAGTGGGGAGTGAGGGTGTAGTGCTTTTAATTTTTAGTGCTGACTTATATAATTGCTTTAGCGAGCAAGTGCCAGGTAACTTCTGGGGTCTTTCCAGTTGCTGCAGGTGTCAGGTAAGGTACATCCCAAAAGGGGCATTGTACTCAATTATGGGCCTGATGAGGGATGAGTAAAGAGGCACGATGACCTCCCCTGATCTAGATGTGAATCCCTTCATGATTAGGTGGGCTATATAAAAATTTTTTTAACCACTTTGGCCGCGTGGTTGTCAAATGAGAGATTGCTATCAACTTGGGTCCCCAGATCCCTAATTACTTCTTCTGTACTTAATGGATTACCACCTATGTGGTAATTTGTGCACTTTTGCCAAGGGGGATGACTATACACTTTTTGGAATTTAGCTTGAGGCCATGGCTCTGGCACCAGTTGTCTATTTCTATGAGGCCCTTTTGGAGAATGCTTGTGTCGGCTGGAGAGTCAATTATGGCGCCCAGTTTGCAGTCATCTGCGAACTTGGTCAGCCACAGTCCTTCCGCGTTGGCCTGTACCTCCGAGAAATATATACCGAACAAGAGAGGTCCCAGGACTGAGCCTTGTGGGACACCACTTGTAACTGGTTTGGAAACTGACATGGCTCCAGCAATTCTAACCATGTGGGTTCTGTCCTTGAGCCAGTTTGCAATCCATCTAGTGACATAGGGGTTTATATTTATGCTGGTGAGCTTATCTATAATGCCCGAGTGGGGTATTGTATCGAAGGCTTTTGCGAGGTCCAGGTAGGCTGTGTGGACCACCTTCCTAACAAAGCCGAACTGGGTAGGATCCAGTGTCTGTAGGTCCCCAATATCTTTATTTATGAGGTCCATGATGATCCTTTCCATAGCTTTGCAGACCAAGCTAGTCAGGCTTATGGGGCGATAGTTTCCAGGATCCATTGAGGCACCACCTTTATGGAGAGGGACCACTGTTGCTGTACGCCACTCTTTGGGCACATATCCTGTAGTAAGGCTGAGATTGAACAGTAGTTTTATGTTTGGGTTTAGCTCTTCTTGGAGTTCATGAGGGGCAGCCTGGGACACCGTCTGGTCCCATTGATGCTGTGTTTTTGCTTTGGAGGGCGGCTCTTACCTGAGCATCTGAGATGTCAGGGGGGCAGCACTCTGCTGGGATAGATATTTGCCCTTTTGGTGGGGATGGGGGGGAGAAGTTTGTGCTGAACCTGTCAGCTAGGATGTTGGCAATGTCTGTGGGTTCAGTCTATTTTTTGTCATTTTGGACTAATTCTGAGTTGAGAGAGCTTAGCCTCCAGTTTGGCTATATGGTTGCATCTCTCACATGTGTTGGAATTTGTTGGGAGGAGGAGAGGGTTGTCTGTGTACATGAGGCAGTTGTAACATTGCCTCAAGATTCCCAGATTCACCAGCTGGACCGGAGAGGAGATTGACAACTGACCTTTGGACATGCTAGAATAATATTGGGAAATCCTTAATAATTGAAAACAAGGGCCAGTGGGGAGTGAGGGTGTAGTGCTTTTAATTTTTAGTGCTGACTTATATAATTGCTTTAGTGAGCGCGTGCCAGGTAACTTAAGTGCAATGTGTTACAGGTAACTTAAATGCAAAAACGACAAACAGTAACTTTCTTTCAAGTGAAACAAGGAAATACGTACAGTAAGCAATGCAGATATCACTAGTGATCCACAGAATCGCTGAGAAGCTGCGTATTAGGTGGAATTAGCGTTCCAGGGAAATAACAAGCAAACAAACAACAAGCATATAAACAAAGCTAGATTCAGCAGGCCTGGATCTAGTCTATGCTACAGCAAACAAGGTGTACCAATTTCAGTAAGATACAGTTCAAATATTCAGGCACTATAAACCTTTAACCAGAAATTCCCAGCTCAGAAGGGCAGAGTCCAGCCTCTTCTCCCACAAGAGTGCAAACCACGAACCTTCTTAATGTAAAATAACTGGCCTGAAGCCCAAGTGCTTAAACCAGAACTAATACACTTTAAGAATAACAGACACTGGGCTCTCAATCAGCAGTTCCTAGCTTAGAAGGAGGAAAGCTACCTGTCCTGCCACCACAGTGCATGCCACAAACCTTCCTAATGTAAAACAACTGGTCTGAAGCCCAAGCGCTTAATCCAAAAGACTTAGAATGATAGCTACACTTTAATCAAGTTACTACCAAGCAGTAATAAATACAATTGAATACTTTAGAGAATGCCTGGATTAGTGCTCAAGTTACACAAACAAAGCTAGATCCAGCAGGCCCGAATCCAGTCTATGCCACAGCAAACAAGGCGCACCAACTTCAGTAAGAAGCAGTTCAGATATGCATGCACTATAAGCCTTTAACCAGAAATTCCCAGCTCAGTAGGGCAGAGTCCAGCCTCTCCTCCCACAAGAGTGCAGACCACAAACCCTCTTAATGTAAAATAACTGGCCTGATAGCCCAAGTGCTTCAACCAGAATTAATACACTTTTAGAATAACAGACACTGAGCCCTCAATCAGCAGTTCCCAACCTAGAAGGATGTAAGCTACCTGTTCTGCCACTACAGTGCAGACCACAAACCCTCTCAGTGCAAAACAACTGGTCCGAAGCCCAAGTGTTTAAACCAAAAGGCTTAGAATGAGTTACACCAAGCAGTAATAAATACAACTGAGTACTTTTAAGATGATGCAAAGTAAAATAAAGTAGGTAGAAACACAAGTACAATAAAAGCAGACAATTTTTTTTTTTTTTCTGAACAAGTGCTGAGATCAAATAAACAAATTTGAGTGCTGAAACTAGAAAACTGGCTAGTTATAAGAAAAAAAAACTAAGCTAGAAGGCTTCCCTCCAACACAGAATGGCTTGGGGGCTCAGAAGCCTACAAATAGTCTATACCATTTTACAGGAAAGGCAGGAAACAAGCTTATTTTTTTTTTTTTCCTGTTTCCCAGATGCTCTCTTTGCACACAGTAGGAGTGCCTGAAATCAGAATATGATCTCACTGCACTCAGTTGAGTGAGCAAATGAGATGGGCCCAGAAGGAGTATCCAAACACAGATTTACAAGAGGGGCGGGCAGTTTCAAGTCCACTAAGATTAACACCAAAACAAAAACAGGGAGGGTTGGTGGGACTAACTGAAGAGCAGAGTCAAATCTTCCAGTTCAGTTAATATTCCTGCAACACAGTTAAAATCAATTTAAATACTGTATTTTTTTTAAACCATAAAGTCTCAGAATAGTGACAAGGAGACCACAGTCATGCATATAGCCATCTCAAGTAAAATACAATAGTTTGGTGTTTTTCCTGGCACATAACTAAAAACTGCATGCAATTTTCCAGTTGTCAACATGACTGAGCAGTCCTTTCCAGCACTGACTCGGTTTAATTTGCATGGCTGGTGACAATAAAAATAAAATGCCTGTTACTTAGACTGCCCTCCAGTCTCCTAAACTGATACCAACAACTGGACTGTCTTCCAGTCTCCTAAACTGATACCAACAACTGGACTGAACACACAATGCTTAATAAAAAAGTGCCTGCAAATAAATACAAAACAAAACTGCTATTTTCACCAGGGAAGTTGCTGAATATCATTTTGTATGACATTTCCTAATCAAGACAATCTGACCAGATGAAATCTTTTGGTTGGAAGGAGACAGTTATGGTTTCACCTTTTTCTGAAAAGAGAAGCCTTCTGAAAGCAAATGTATTTCCAGTGCTATATTTGTCATTTGGACAATGGTTATTGGTAGCTTACACAACATACTGCTGGTATCAATGAATGTCCACCAAGTTTCCATTAAAAGCTCAGAAGCAGTACCTTGCCATTGTTACTGAATATGTTGTAGTGATTAATGCTTAAAGAGAAATCAAGGAATGATCTAGATTGTTATTGAATAGTTAAACATCTAATAAATTGTTGTGTCTATGGTGTAGAGGGAAGGCACACTAAGAGCTAAATGACCTAGGTTTGAAGGGAACCTCACAAGCTGAATGAACTGACATTAGTTGCTAGAGGAATGAATATGGAATGCACCTTCATCAGCTGCTGCCTGTATATCCTTAGCAAACATTAATTTTCAAATGTTGTATGGATAAGAAAATATGGGGACATACTGTAAGGTAACTCTTTATTAAGTGTGTTTCTATTTCCATGGAGGAAATCATTGTTGCTAAACACCTATAAACTACCCTGTGAACAGGGAGAGAGAAGTGGATGCATATGGTTGCCATCATGTTGTCAGCTTTTATTGTACTCATGCCATATTCATTTAGTTTATCAGTAATGTGTTTGGGAGGGCATGCAATTGATTTTGTCAGAAGCA
This sequence comes from Protopterus annectens, assembly GCF_019279795.1. Classification (NCBI taxonomy): domain Eukaryota; kingdom Metazoa; phylum Chordata; order Ceratodontiformes; family Protopteridae; genus Protopterus; species Protopterus annectens. The sequence goes on along the minus strand of NC_056729.1, from coordinate 1,938,248,818 downwards.
AAACCTACAGTTCATGGCAAAGATCTCCTAAACCACCCTGCCCACCAGATTAACCAACTAAATCTTCTGTCATTGTCTTCTGTCAACACCAGAGACTGTGGCACTGTATGTACACAAGGCATACACACACACACACACACACACACACACACACACACACACACACACACACACACACACACACACACACACACACACACACACACACACACACACACACACACACACACAGACAATTGCGTGTGCACAAAAAAATATCTGCACCATTCCACATCTCCTTAACCAAGCTTACTAACAGGATTCCCTTTAACAAACTCCACATTTCTACATAAATCAGGCAATTTTCAGGAATTTTACACACACATTACATTACAGGATACAGAAAACCTCCTGTCCTTGGACAGACTTTTGAGAGTTTTTGAAGTGTTTAGGACCTCACACAGTGCATAGCTGTTTCTTTACCTTTAATCAAAGTGCATCAGTGTCAATATGTACAGCCCAGTCAGGGCTGACTGACAAATGATGCCATTTCCTACATCACATGACACTGTATAAGGTGGAGAATATCTGGATGCTGTAATAATGATGACACTTAAGAATACATATCATGCAAGTAAGAATATTTTGGAGTGTGTTGGTGGATTTCCAGAAAAAGCAAGCAAACTTTCACTCAGGATAGGAGTCCAATAAGACAAGGAAGATAAAAAGGAAGAGTTCATGTTTATTGATATTAAAAAAACACTTTTATTCCTAAGAATGGCATTTCCTGGATGACACACTGAAGGTAATAGGTACAGGTACACCTTCCAAAGATGGATAAAGGCCATACATTGGAAGCCAAAAAGAAGAAATGTTGGCAAAGGAAAGTTGATAAAAAGGCAGGGATACAGGAAAAAATGAGTCAGGGATACCAGGACTTTTTGTAATGGTCACAAAGCCCTTTGCTAGCACGGCTTAGATGGAACCAAGAGTGAATGAATGAATAAAAGTAGAAATAAGCAGTGAAGTTTTTGCTATTCACTGCGTCCTATTTTCAGGGGACCTGAAAGGATTTTAACTTGAAGAAAAATCAAAATTAGTCTGGAGGAGGTAGTGAACAACATGGAAGACAGGGTAGCCTAAATATAGGATAACATTTTTAAGGATTCAGAATCTGGGAAACAAGCAAACTGCCAGAAAGCAAAACATGTACTAGGTAGAAGGGAAGGGTGCCAATGCTAGTAGGGTGGATAAATATTAAAATGATTATGCTCCCCAAAGTAATGTATGTACTGAAACACTTGATCACTTTAGGGTAATTTTTCAAGAAGGTACAGAGGATATGTAATGAATTCATTTGGAAGGGCAAAGTGCAGAAATCAACAATATGGAAACTCTTTTGAAAGCTTTAACTTTATGTATGAAGGAAAGATTTAACTGATGCCAGGATAATACCTTATCCTGAATAGCATAATATAACATTCTAGCATTCATATCCAGCATCTGCCTAAAATGAAAAGTCATGGTTATGCTCAAATATGAATACTGTCTGTGAGGACATCAGATTTTGAGAGGTATTTCAGAGCTTTCAACATAGTTAATTGCTTAGAAGCCAAGAGTCTGAAGGTGCATACAACTGGCTTACAGATTGGGAGATCCCACTATCAAAATGGAAGCTAATAGAGGAAGTCTTGAATTAGCAATACAGAAAACCACTGAAAGATTAATTTTAAAGGTCCCATCAACTGACCTGATCTCATGCAAGAGAATGCTTACATACAGCCAGTGGCCATAATACTAGGGGCTGTAAGCTTGTGGATTCTAAGCCAGTGACAGAAGCCCTCCTAAGGCATGTGCATTGGAACATGAACACTTCATGTTAGAGGGCCTCAGAATATCCCCATAGTAATGGATGCATCCATGTTAGTGACTAGTGCTGTAGTTAGAGCCAAACTGAAACACCCTTCATTTCTGCCAATATGGCAGCCATGCATAGATTACTCTCACCCCAGTGGTGAAAACTGAATCAGCAATGAGCCAATGATTAGTAGTCATTAGTGCCACAAAAAAAAGATACAGAAGATATATATATATATATATATATATATATATATATATATATATATATATATATATATATATATATTAAAATAACAAGTGGGCTCATACTGCAACCTGAAATAAAGTATCACACCCTGTAATTGTTTTTTTTTTGTGTTCCCATGGGTTCATAGGTAAGTACTAGGCTAGCTGCTCTTGTGGGCCAGTTTAAGCCTATTCAATTTCCCTTCAAAGGTGAGAATCAATCCCTATACCATGAGTCTGTGAGAAAAACAACTTAACCATTATGCCAACCCACTCAATGAAATTGCAGCGTGTATTCCATGCTCCTCTGATATCCCAAAGACATAGATTTTAGGTTTAGGGAGTATGTTCCCTTATTCGCAGGCTTTACCCACCTTGTGTGTGGTTTGCATAGTTATTGTACTTGAATAGTTTAATAGTTAGCGCAGATTGTTGCTTTGGAGAACGTTTTTAAGAAATGTGTGGTATGCAAACACAAATTTCTTTCTCAAGACATGCACAACTGGGGCATTTATTGAATTGAGGATGCTCATCTCGAAAATGTTTATGGCGTGGTTTTGACATAATGGTTAAGGTTTTCACCAGATAACACAAAGGACTGGGTTTGAATCTGACATCAGATTATTGGCTAGGCTTAAAATGGCCTTTCCGGGCAGTTAGCCTAGTATTCACCTATGAACCTATCCTATGCATTGTGAGTGTGCATCCGGTAATAGGATGAAACTTCATTCAATATTAGTTCTACTACCTTATGCCCATTGAGTCCTGGGCAACCCTGACTGAGATTAAATTGATAAACTATGAATGAGGTAATAATCATCTTTGTCAGAGTATAAGTAGGCATCTTTTTAATGTAACAGAAGTAGTGTGTACTGATTCTGTAGCCATTCTTATCTAAACAATCCTTTGTTGATCTATGAATGATTGTGCAGTTGACTGGTAAGAAAATATTTATTTTGATTTATGTTTTATTTTTTACCACAGTTTTCACTGATTGTAGAAAGAAAGAGAGTTTGTAGACAAGAATCTTTACTTTGATTTATATTTTGTTTTTTTACATCGAATTTTCACTTTTTCTTGTTAAAAAGGGATAGGTTTTAGACAGACAAACACTAGCCATCCCAAGTTGCCTTGTCAGCTATAAATTCACACAGACTGCAGAGTGGACAATCCAGAGCTTAACTCAAACAATTCTGTGTTGGGTTGTAATTTATTGATCTTTACTGTTAAAAAGAAGAATGACTGTGACTGATAGTGAGCAGAATCTCCTGAATACATTTACATGAAATGTAAATACAACTGGTACGGTCAGAGCAGTCTTTATTCTACTTAATTTAATAATTAGTTGTACATTATTTGTGTGACTTTTTCACATAAGTTGATTTAAAATGTCTGTGAATTTTATGGTAACTGACTTTCATTATCTTTTCCTTTTAAAATTCTTTATTCATTTGCATTTGAAAATGTATTCCTTAATGCCATTACTGAGTTGCTAGAGCACACGCATCTTGCATAGTGTAATGAATGCTATGTATATGTAAAGGTAACACAATGTAACACTGGTGATCTGTGTTCCTCATGTCAGAATTGGGTGATTTGCTTAGCATTATTTGCATTAAAGCTAGACCTGATAATGACTGCACTTGTGCAATTGGCACGGCTTGGAGAACTGTTGTTACATATACTAATGACTGGACTGGTGAGATAAATAATGTTAGGCAAAGAGCAAATCAAGCACATGTAGGAAAGGAAGTGTCTATTCTTTGTAATGATGTCTCAACCCCTATGAAACAAGATAATACCACTCACAACTTTGCAATTCTGGATACAAGAAAATATAAAGTCCAAAATGGAGCAGTGAAGAACACAGCACGGATAGGCTCTGTTAAGCACTATTTTATTGAGAAAACCAGCAGTAAAAATAGGTAAGCGCTTTCACATCCACAAGATGCTTCCTCAGACCTTGAGGAATTCTGGGTAGAAGCATTCATCAGTCTGAGGATTCAGAGCATATAGAAGAAAGTAAAAAAAGAAGGAAAGGAAGGGAGAAGATCGCAACGAATAACGATAAAGAAAAGGAAACTGTCTGTAAAGCAAAGAGAATAAATACTAAAAAAAGACACTGCTTTGTTATGTAACACACACATTAGAAGGAATTATAATATCTTTTTCTTCCAGAAAACCTTAAGTCTGCATGCATGCGGATTCAGTAAACTCCTTGTAGGCTCTGCAAGTTTACATGTTACCGCGATGGTGCTCAGCAGATGGCAGCGTGCAATGCATATTAATGAGGCACGGTGCGCCTAAGATAGGGTTCTCAGCTTGCAACAGAATTGCTGGCCACAAAACTTTGTAAGCAAACATGGATATAAATTCTGTGTAAAGAAGACCACATACGGTCTGCAGATTTGTGCGGAATGCCAGAATGATCGCCAGGGCTGTGCACAAACTTCTCAAAATCTTAAAGTATGAAATATGGACAAAAGTCATAAATAATGTGGAGACAAATGAAGAAAACTAGGGACACAATTATTAAGTATTGCTCTTACAAACTTAGAAAGTTGATCGAATGACAGGTTTTGCATTCGCATGAGCTTTCTGAAGAGTATGAAGCATTCCTCTCAAACTCTTAACGCAAGAAATCTGGACAAAGTCTGACAAAATGGGGCGACAAAAGCACAAAAATAAGGACATATTTTAAATATTGCTCCTATACACTGAGAATGTTGCTAGAGTAACAGGATTTGTTTTAACATACGTTTTTTGAAGAATGTGAAGTCTGAAACACAAATAAATGCATGTCATTATTTAGTGACTTAAATCCTCAGATCATCCAAGTGATTTCCCAGAAAACCATAAATGTTATGAGGAACAGACCAAAAATATAAGCCAAAAATCTAGACATTCTGAGAATATCAGGCAGTTGAGAGAGAGAGGTGTCTGAGAATATCGGGCAGTTGAGAGGTGTCTGAGACTCAAATGTCTGTCACTATTTTCTGACTTCAACCCTCAATAATTTATCAATGATTTGACAGAAAACTGCAATTGTATGAGAAATATACCAAAAATATGAAAGAAAATCTGGACATTCTAAAAGAATCTATACAGCTGAGAGGTGTAGTTGTACAAATAGCTGTCATTTTGTTAATGCAACATATCTGCACAGAGGCCAGCTTAATGAGAGGCAAAATAACCAGTAATAGGGACATATCTGACATGGATGTCACATAGGAATGTGTTAGAATGTAACACTCTCAACCTCTTAGAGTGAGAAATGTGGGCAAAACAATACAATGGGGGGGGGGGCAGAAATATGGACAGTTTGTTTATATTCCATGTCCAAATTATGAAGTTGATGGGTTGTACATTAGCATGAAATTTCTGAAGAGCATGAAGTCTGAAACTCAAATGTCAGTTAATCAGTTACTGACTGCACTCTGCAATGATATGCCAATGATGTTCCAGGAAAACAATATGTTATGAGAAAAAGATCATAAATTTGAGAAAAAAATAGGACATTCTGCACAGATCAGGATAGCTGAGAGGTATGCACCCAAAATTTCTGTAATATTGAGTCACGTACATCCAGAGTTCATCTCAGTGATATGGCAGAAAATTTGAAAAGGAAAACATATGGGCATCCTGGGAATATCTGCACAGTTGAGAGGTATGAATGTGAAGTATATGGTCCAAACGCAGTACAGGACAGTATAACTACACTGCAGAGTATTGTGATATCCATTCTTGGCATTCTGTACTGAAGCTGTGTTAATGACCTGTAACAGAACATCAGACTGCCATGTAAAATGATCACAAAGGGAAAGTGTGTGTATTGAATAGGGGCACAGAGATGAATTGTAGGAATAAACACAGGGAAAGACTACAACTGAAACTCCTGCATGTGCAGTGCAGGATGGCATGTTAGTTGAAGATGGTTGTAGCAGCAATAGCAAACACATATCTATATGGTACAGTACAGACTGTACAGTGAAGATGTGTTTTCTGTGACTGCCACACAAAGTGACATAAGAATGGAAGGATGTGTGTGTGTGAGATAAGCATCCTTACATGAATAATGCCAGGGATCTGACATCCAATTGAGGTAGGGTGCATATTGGGAAGCTGTGCAAATTGGTATACCTAAATATGAGTCTACTCCCAGCAGACGTCTCCAGCATGGTGGCCACAGGTAAAGCATGGCAAACATTACAAGAACCAACCACAGTCATGAACAATATCTGAATAATCGCCAGAAACAAGAAATGAAATCCCCAAGGAATAAACTGTGCCTGCTAGCCAAAGACCAATATAGCTGAAGAAGGCACAGAAACATGACTGAAAGCATAAAAAGTTTAAAAGTTTAATAAGGTAAGCACTTTCACATCAACTACTAGTGCTTCATCAGACCATATAAAAAACTACATCAGCAAACACTTTTAATACATTCACATTGATTCAAAACAGCCAATAAACATCAAAGAAAGATAAAGACTTAGCTTCAGCTTGTATTATTTAAAGAAACATCATGCTTTTAGTACAGTTTTAATAGAAACCCTGGGTATTTATCAGCTTGCAATAAAATAATCCAATGTAATTCTCTGCTTTCAGTAAAGTTTTTAACATCACCACCACGTATATTTTTCAGAAATAATTTCAACAACTTGAAATCTAAAACCATGTTCATTTTCATTCTGCATACAATGTCTGGCCAGTGCATTCTTATAGGTTCATAGGTTCATAAATAGGTACTAGGCTATCTGCCTGAGGTCATTTATAAGCCTAGCCAGAGTGTGTTGGCTTTCACCGCCCCATTGATTAATTAACTGATCCTCTGTCAAGCAGAGCCAATGAAGTGATCCCAAGGGTGTATTTTCTGTTACCCATCCACTCATCAAGGTTTCTCTTGAAGAGTGTTAGTGAGGGGCACTGCCTAATGTAGTTTGGAATTTTGTTCCAAAGCATGGGGAGTCTCTGTGACAGGAATCTATCCCTCCAGCAAGTTCTATTTATTGTTGTAGTTAGGTTTTGCTCACTAGAGCGCATGGCTCACATTGACTTGGATTTCTTTAGGTGGAGATGTTAATCAATTCTGAGTTGGACATGGCTTTGTAAGTCAGGCAGAGATCACCTCTGAGTAAGCGATATGCCACTGAGTATAGCTGGTGTTTTTTCAGTAGGGCTGCATAGGACATATGTTTGAGGCCAGTAATCCTCTTGGTGAGGTACTTTTGTGGTCTTTCCAGCTGTTGGAAGTGTCTTGTGAGGTACATCCCAAATGGGGCATTGTAGTCTATGATGGGTCTGATGAGTGACGAGTAGAGGGGCACTATAACCTCTTTATTTCTAGATGCGAACCCTTTAGTAATTAGATAGGCCACATAGAAGAATTTCCTAACTACTTCAGAAATATGATTGTCAAAGGAGAGATTAATATCTACCTGGGTCCTCAGATCTCTTATTACCTCTTCTGTATTAAGGGGGCTACCATCTATATGGTAATTCGTGGGTGTTTTGTTTTTCCCAAATGGGATGACTATGCATTTTTTGGCATTTAGCTTGAGGCCATGACTTTGACACCAGATGTCCGTCTCAGTAAGGCCCTTTTTGAGGATGTTCATGTCAGCCGGAGAGTCACTTATGGCTCCCAGTTTGCAGTCATTGGCGAACTTGGTTAGCCATAGTCCTCCTGTGTTTGCCTGTATTCTGAGAAGTATATGCCAAACAGTAGGGGTCCCAGGACCGAGCCTTGTGGGACACCACTTGTGACTGGTTTAGAGTCGGACCTGGAGCCCGGTATTCTTACCGTGTGAGTTTTGTCTGTAAGCCAGTTGGCAACCCATCTCATGACATAGGGATTTATGTTCAGGCTGGTGAGTTTTTCTGCAATACTCGAGTGGGTAATAGTGTCGAAAGCCTTGGTGAGGTCAAGGTAGGCTGTGTGAACCACCTTTCCCTCATCTATGGCCTTGGTGACTGTCTCAAGAAGTCAACCATGTTTACTAGGCATGATCTGCCCCTAACAAAGTCGAACTGGGTGAGGCCAAGTGTTTGGAGGTTCATAATGTCTTTGTTAATGAGTTCCATGATGATGCACTCCATAGCTTTGCAGACCAGGCTAGTCAGGCTTATGAGGCGATAGTTACCAGGGTCAGTTGTGGCCCCTCCTTTATGGAGTGGAATAACCGTTACTGTGTGCCACTCTATGGGCACATAGCCTGTGGAGAGGCTGAGGTTGAACAGTGTGTTTAGGTGGGGGATTCGTTCGTTCTGTAGTTTGTGCAAGACGCAGCCTGGGACACCATCTGGCCCCAGTGATGCTGTGTTTTTGGCTTTTGAAAGGGCTGTTTTCACCTGTGGGTCTTTGATTTCTGGGACACTACACTTTTCTGGTATTGTTGTGAGCCCTTTTGGGGGTGAGGGAGGGGGTGAAGTTTGCACTGAATCTATCTTCCAGGATGTTGGCAATATCAGTAGGTTCAGTATATTTTGTGCTATTTTGCACTAGTTTAGTTTTAGTGTCACCATTCCTGATACAAGATATATGTTCCCTGACTTGTTCCATCAGTAACCTGTTAGTCTTTCCTACATAGAAACAGTGAAAAGCTGTGCATGTTGCCAGATAAATCAGATTCCTAGTTTGACAGTTAGCTTTGACCACAAATTTATACTCTAAGCTGTATATCATCATCTATTGTGAGAACATTCCAATTTCTGTGGAAGAGCTCCCTGATCTTCTTATTATTTGTATACAGTATTACTGGCTGTTGTGGTCTAAACAAGGCTCTTCTTTCATTTTGATGATCTATCTGTCTGCCTCTGTATATGTAGGGTTTTCCACTTACTCTCTTATCTACAACCTCTTCCTGATGCAAACTCCTTCTTTCTTCTGACGTATACCCTCTCTCTTTGAATTCATTAGATAAGGTCTCTATGGTTCCCTGAAACCTAGACTCATCTGTGGTGAGTCTAGAGACCCTAAGTGCTTGACCCTTTACTATATTGCAATAGATATGTGGGGGGTGCATACTAGTGCAATGTAGCAAAGAATTTCTTCTACATTCTTTTCTGAATAACTGTATTTGTACAGTGTTGCCTTCTTTCATTAGTATGACATCCAAAAATTCAATTTTGTGTAGTGACCATTTCCCTGTGAAAAGACAGGAAACTTGTGGTGCCATTTATATATTGAATGAACTCTTTTAGTGTCTGCTCATCACCTTTCCATATTAAATAAACATCATCAACAAACCTTTTATATAATGATATATTTGTCTCATAATATGGACTACGTGTAATATAGGTGTATTCCCAATATGCCATAACTATGTTTGTGTATGAATTTGCACAAGGAGTGCCCATTGCCACTCCTTTCTGTTGGGTAAAATATTGGTTTTCATACGCAAACACATTATTTTTTTAAAACCAAATCCATTAGTAAAGCACATCTTATTATTCATTCTCTTGGCATATCCTTCTCAGTCAAGAACAGCCTCATGTATACCACCCCTATATCATTAGGAATGGATGTAAATAATGATGTTACATCCAAAGTCACCATGTATTCTGTTTCTATATCACTAGGTATAAAGTCTGTAAGGCTTTCCAGAAATTGTTGTGTGTCCCTTACTACTGCAGAAGTTTGTTCCACTATGCTTCTTAGTTGTTTCTCCAAATATATAGATATTGTTTCTGTTAACCATCACTTGCTCGAAACTATAGGTCTCAAGGGTGCACTTTCAATGTTCTTATGGACTTTAGGTAATCCCCTAAAAGTCGGTACAGTTGGTTTCTCTATTAAAAAATATTTATAAAGATCTGAATCTATCACTGCATATAATATCTGAATAATACAACCACTAATCATATGCCTCTGACATAACACATGTGATATGGAGTAATAAAAAATGAGCCTGCACACACATTGGACGACTAGTATGATATGTCCACACTCTATGAGGGTAACCATGCACGCTGTCATGGTACTATAATATCTGCAGGAGGTGTTAGGAGGGACACTGCTATACCTGTATGTGACAGTATGGGCACTACAGGCTAGTTGCCTTGTGTGCATGGTATATATCTATGGCACAATTCACACTGCCACAAATTATATACCTGCCATTAATGTTGTCAAACACTGATGTAGGTAATGTGTGCATTATGTGAACAGGTAGCACACATGCATCTGGTGTAACAACTTGATTTGTGGTCCACACCATCAAACAGTCATGTATATTCCCCAGAAAGAATACCTAGGTATGGACAATAAGCTGTGCTACAGTGCATTGTGACAAAGGTAGTACACTTCCATGTGTGACACCCATCCTGGTAGTATCTGACCATAAATTAGATATGTTCAATGTAACAATCATACCTGACCCTCCCTCAGGAACCAAAAGGTGGAAAAATTTCTGCAAAACAAACTATAACCTCCTAAGTGGTGGCATATATAGTTTCAAACCCACTGCCACCACTCACAGTAAAGACTCCTGTATGGAGGTATACAGAAATGCCCTGTATAATCACCTTTACAAGTGTATAGACTTAGCTATACCAGAATGGATCAAAACTTGCTCACAAAAACAAGCCATCCTGGTTGACATCTAGCATAAATAGATTATACAACAAGAGAAAGAAACTGATGTCCAAGAATAAGAGGGAAACATCTTAGCAGAAAAACACCCTCCATAGCTTGAACAAGCAAATTATACATCTTGCAAAATCCTCTAAAGCTAATTACAAAACTAAATTATCATCCATAGCTATGGGTAATCACAAGGCATTCTTTAGCTATCTCTGTAATGTAAAAGAGAAGGCCCGGCTTTGCAGCAAATTCAGAGTGGACAGTAACACTCATACTGAAACTGAGGACATAGCCAACTGTTAGCAGACAGGTTTGGCAACAGTTTCACATCCCTGTCTCATAGGTTCATAGGTTCATACTAGGCTATCTGCCCGAGGGCATTTATAAGCCTAGCCCATAGTTTTGTGGCTTACGCCACCCCTTTAGTTTGGAGAAACTATGCCCATTATTTTGCTGTGCCTCTGTCGAGCAGTGACACTGAGGTAACCCCTGGGGTGTATCTGCGATCTCCCATCCATTGGTCAAGATTCCTCTTGAACAAGGCCAGCGAGGTGCTCTGCCTCACATAAACCGGGATTTTGTTCCACAGCATAGGGAGTCTTTGGGTGATGAATCTATCCCTCCAGCACGTCCTATTAATAACCGTGTCAAGGTTTAAGTCTCCCGCCCTTGTGGCTTTGAGGGATCTAGATTTTTTGAGATGAAGCATGTTCATCAAATCTGGGTTTGACATGGCCTCCACCGATCATACCCCACAGCACACCAGTCAACAGTTCTGTACCGATTATCTCCAAATAACAAGTCATAACCACACCTGTCAATGCCAAAAACACAGCATCTATGAGACTGGATAACATCCCAGGCTGCTTAGTAAACAATCTAAAGCAAGAGTTAGCAGAACCACTGGGTACTCCCTTCAACCACAGTCTAAGTACTGGCTTTGTCCAGTCAGAGGGGAAAAATGCAACCATAATACCCTTGTACAGAGGGGGCCCTCAACCGACCCAGGTAACTATGCATTCATAAGCATGACCAGCCTTGTTTGTAAGGCCATGGAGAGAATCATCTTGGATCTTATCAACAAGGACATCAGTCACTTTCAAACTCTTCACCTGGCACAGTTTGACTTCATTGAGGGCAGACCATACTTGTTAAATGTAGTGGATTTCTTTAAGACTGTCACCAAAGCACTGGATGAAGGCAAATCAGTACATACTGCCTAGCTCGACCTGGCCAAGGACTTTGACACAATCCCCCACTGAGGCCTTATTGTAGAACTAATCCACCTGGAGATTATCCCATACATCATTAGATGGGTAGCCAACTAACTCCAGCAGACCTATTACCAGTGGCGTCCCATGAGGGTCTATGCTGGACTCCCTAATGTTTGGAATGTATTTCTCAGAAAATCAGGCCAAGAAAGATGGCCCATGGCTCAACAGATTTTCTGACAACTGCAAACTGGGTGTAATCATTGGATCCCCAGACAATGTCAACATACTACAAATATGTGCTCACGTACAAAAATGATTGTGCCAAAGCCACAGATTAAAGTTAACCCAAAATAATGCACTATTATCCCTTTTAGCAAAGAAGCCCCTGCAAATTACAATGTTAATAATACCCCCCATGTTCTAACCCAATGGTAAGAAATGTGGGAATGTAGGTTGATGGCAACCTTACCTTTGATAATCATATGTCCACAGTAGTAATGAAGACCCTTTACATTGCACAATTCATAAGTGAGAGCATAGCATCCAAGACTAAGGATGTTATAACTTCACTGTACTCATCCATCATCAGACCAATAGTAGAGTACAATGCTTCATTTTGCATGTACCTCACCAGACACCTGCAGCAGATGGAGAAACCTCAGAGGTTTCTCACTAAGAAAATCCAAGGACTTCTGACACATTACCTACATGGACAGACTGAAGGCCATGTCACCGTTCTCTGTACACTGTATTGTATAGACTGCTGAGAGGCAACTTGTGGCTGGCCTACACAGCAGTCTCAAACCCTGCCTTAATAGAAATGCTGCACCTCCACAAACCCATAGACCAGGCTCACTTAGTCTAGGGACCTTAATCTAGCCTGCGACATGAAAAGGACATACTGGAGAGACAGATATGTCTTCCAGAGATTGCCACTCCTGTAGAACAAACTCCCAATTCACATGAAACTGATGTCCTCAATTAACCTATTAAATGTAACTGGGACAATTATATGGGAAATCATAGATTTACCCCAGGGTTTTGCCTATGCCTCTCTTAGACAGGGTCAACCAAAGCTGATCATGGATTCGCAAATATGGACTACATACCTTAGTCTATAAGAGAACAATGGTCCCACTTAGATAGGCTTGACAAGGCCCTAGGGCTATTAGAATAGTAGCCTCTTATGAACCTATGAACAATGGGCCATTATGGTAGTAGTCTCATATGAACCTATGAAGCTATGAATCTATGCAGGCCTGCAACATCTTGTCTCACACATGGGCTGCTGATGTCATGTACTATAAATTCAGCTGCAGTCTTGCAAAAAGCAAACTTGTGCTGTGGCACTTGCATTCTGCATTGTGTTCTGTAGTCTGTATACTTAGATAAGTATGAGTTCTATTCTCACTGCAGTCAACTGTGCATGTGTGCATGTGGGCTCCTGCCTGACATTACTGACAGCCATTTACCACAGCATGTGGGACACTGTTATTAGCATATTTTCAATGGACACTGCTGGTGTCATCAGCTGTATCAGATGTTTGGATATGCAGTCATCCCACCGGTCAGACACATTCCTGGATGCCAGGCAGACATCAGAGAGTGACATGGCTTTTAATCTACCCACATACATCATGGCATAGTTTGTAGGCCCTGTGTTATCTTCCTGAGAAATCCCT